>NW_027513829.1:89487-130888 GCF_048772815.1 Callospermophilus lateralis | reverse complement strand
ATAAAAACTGCTACTGAAAACGAACGCTTCAACATAGAAGAACAAAATTTGGTGAGTGAAGTGGGATTAGTGTACCGATCGTAAACACCAAGTATCATCAAGATTGGGTGAAAAAATATTTGCTGGTATTTCGGAAACTCGTAATTTCTTGGAAGCTTGGCAACCCATCTCAATGAAAGTGCGTATCCACCGTCTGTGCCTAGGGCTACTTGAAGAGGAAACAAACCATAGAGACAAAACAGAGAACTCCTTTATTTTTGTCAAGTTTCAAAGAGCCACTACAAACCATGTTGGATTTAGAGTTCCAAATTCATCTATCTATATAGCAGAGAACAGAGTGAAACCTAAACATAAAAACTGCTACTGTAGACGAACGCTTCAACCAAGAAGAACAAAATTTGGTGATCCAAGTGGGATTTGTGAACTGATCATTACCACCAAGTGTCATCAAGATTGCGTGAAAGAATATTTGCTGGTATTTCGGAAACTCGTTATTTCTTAGAAGCTTGGCAACCCCACTCAATGAAAGTGCTTTTCCAGAGTCTGTTCCTAGGGGTACTTGAAGAGGAAACAAACCATAGAGACAAAACTGAGAACTCCTTTATTTTGTCAAGTTTCAAAGAGCTACTACAAACCATGTTGGATTTAGAGTTCCAAATTCATCTATCTATATAGGAGAGAACAGAGAGAAACCTAAACATAAAAACTGCTACTGTAAACGAACACTTCATCCTAGAAGAACAAAATTTGCTGAGCCAAGTGGGATTTGTGGACTTGTCAATACCACCACGTATCATCAAGATTGGGTTACAAAATATTTGCTGGTATTTCGGAAACTCGTAATTTCTTGGAAGCTTGGCAACCCCTTTCAATGAAAGTGCTTTTCCACAGTCTCTGCTTAGGGCTACATGAAGCGGAAACAAATCATAGAGACAAAATTGAGAACTCTTTTACTTTGTCTAGTTTCAAAGAGCTACTACAAACCATTTTGGATTTAGAGTTCCAAATTCATCTATCCATATATGAGAGAACATAGTGAAACATAAATATAAAAACTGCTACTGTAGACGAACGCTTCAACATAGAAGAACAAAATTTGGTGAGCCAAGTGGGATTTGTGGACTGATCATTACCACCAAGTGTCATCAAGATTGCTTGAAAAAATATTTGCTGGTATTTCGGAATCTCGTGATTTCTTATAAGCTTGGCAAGCCCACTCAATGAAAGTGCTTTTCCACAGTCTGTTCTTAGCGGTACTTGAAGAGGAAACAAACCATAGAGACAAAACTGAGAACTCCTTTATTTTGTCAAGTTTCAAAGAGCTATTACAAACCATGTTGGATTTAGAGTTCCAAATTCATCTATCTATAAAGCAGAGAACAGAGTGAAACCTAAACATAAAAACTGCTACTGTAGACGAACGCTTCAACCAAGAAGAACAAAATTTGGTGATCCAAGTGAGATTTGTGAACTGATCATTACCACCAAGTATCATCAAGATTGGGTGAAAAAATATTTGCTGGTATTTCGGAAACTCGTAATTTGTTGGAACCTTGGCAACCCCTCTCAAGGAAAGTGCTTTTCCACAGTCACTGCTTAGGGCTACTTGAAGCGGAAACAAATCATAGAGACAAAACTGAGAACTCCTTCATTTTGTCAAGTTTCAAAGAGCTACTACAAACCATATTGAATTTAGAGTTCCAAATTAATCTATCCATATAGGAGAGAATAGAGTGAAACCTAAATATAAAAACTGCTACTGTAGACGAACGCTTCAACCTAGAAGAACAAAATTTGGTTAGCCAAGTTGGATTTGTGTACTGATAATTACCACCAAGTGTCATCAAGATTGCGTGAAAAAATATTTGCTGGAATTACGGAAACTCGTTATTTCTTAGAAGCTTGGCAACCCCTCTCAATGAAAGTGCTTTTCCACAGTCACTGCTTAGGGCTCATTGAAGCGGAAACAAATCATAGAGACAAAACTGAGAACTCCTTCATTTTGTCAAGTTTCAAAGTGCTACTACAAACCATGTTGGATTTAGAGTTCCAAATTCATCTATCTATATAGGAGAGAACAGAGTGAAACCTAAATATAAAAATTGCTACTGTAGACCAACGCTTCAACCTAGAAGAACAAAATTTGGTCAGCCAAGTGGGATTTGTGTACTAATCATCACCACCAAGTATCATGAAGATTGGGTGAAAAAATATGCTGGTATTTCGGAAAATCGTTATTTCTTAGAAGCTTGGCAACCCCTCTCAATGAAAGTGCTTTTCCACAGTCTGTGCCTAGGGCTACTTGAAGAGGAAACCAACCCTAAAGACAAAACTGAGAACTCCTTTATTTTGTCAAGTTTCAAAGAGCTACTACAAACCATATTGAATTTAGAGTTCCAAATTAATCTATCCATATAGGAGAGAACAGAGTGAAACCTAAATATAAAAACTGCTACTGTAGACGAACGCTTCAACCTAGAAGAACAAAATTTGGTTAGCCAAGTTGGATTTGTGTACTGATAATTGCCAATAAGTGTCATCAAGATTGCGTGAAAAAATATTTGCTGGAATTACGGAAACTCGTTATTTCTTAGAAGCCTAGCAACCCCTCTCAATGAAAGTACTTCTCCACAGTCTCTGCTTAGAGCTACTTGAAGCGGAAACAAATCATAGAGACAAAACTGAGAACTCCTTTATTTTGTCAAGGTTCAAAGAGCTACTACAAACCATGTTGTATTTAGAGTTCCAAATTCATCTATCTATATAGGAGAGAACAGAGTGAAACCTAAAAATAAAAACTGCTACTGAAAACGAACGCTTCAACATAGAAGAACAAAATTTGGTGAGTGAAGTGGGATTAGTGTACCGATCGTAAACACCAAGTATCATCAAGATTGGGTGAAAAAATATTTGCTGGTATTTCGGATACTCGTAATTTCTTGGAAGCTTGGCAACCCCTCTCATTGAAAGTGCGTATCCACCATCTGTGCCTAGGGCTACTTGAAGAGGAAACAAACCATAGAGACAAAACAGAGAACTCCTTTATTTTGTCAAGTTTCAAAGAGCCACTACAAACCATGTTGGATTTAGAGTTCCAAATTCATCTATCTATATAGCAGAGAACAGAGTGAAACCTAAACATAAAAACTGCTACTGTAGACGAACGCTTCAACCAAGAAGAACAAAATTTGGTGATCCAAGTGGGATTTGTGAACTGATCATTACCACCAAGTGTCATCAAGATTGCGTGAAAGAATATTTGCTGGTATTTCGGAAACTCGTTATTTCTTAGAAGCTTGGCAACCCCACTCAATGAAAGTGCTTTTCCAGAGTCTGTTCCTAGGGGTACTTGAAGAGGAAACAAACCATAGAGACAAAACTGAGAACTCCTTTATTTTGTCAAGTTTCAAAGAGCTACTCCAAACCATGTTGGATTTAGAGTTCCAAATTCATCTATCTATATAGGAGAGAACAGAGAGAAACCTAAACATAAAAACTGCTACTGTAAACGAACACTTCATCCTAGAAGAACAAAATTTGCTGAGCCAAGTGGGATTTGTGGACTTGTCAATACCACCACGTATCATCAAGATTGGGTTACAAAATATTTGCTGGTATTTCGGAAACTCGTAATTTCTTGGAAGCTTGGCAACCCCTTTCAATGAAAGTGCTTTTCCACAGTCTCTGCTTAGGGCTACATGAAGCGGAAACAAATCATAGAGACAAAATTGAGAACTCTTTTACTTTGTCTAGTTTCAAAGAGCTACTACAAACCATTTTGGATTTAGAGTTCCAAATTCATCTATCCATATATGAGAGAACATAGTGAAACATAAATATAAAAACTGCTACTGTAGACGAACGCTTCAACATAGAAGAACAAAATTTGGTGAGCCAAGTGGGATTTGTGGACTGATCATTACCACCAAGTGTCATCAAGATTGCTTGAAAAAATATTTGCTGGTATTTCGGAATCTCGTGATTTCTTATAAGCTTGGCAAGCCCACTCAATGAAAGTGCTTTTCCACAGTCTGTTCTTAGCGGTACTTGAAGAGGAAACAAACCATAGAGACAAAACTGAGAACTCCTTTATTTTGTCAAGTTTCAAAGAGCTATTACAAACCATGTTGGATTTAGAGTTCCAAATTCATCTATCTATAAAGCAGAGAACAGAGTGAAACCTAAACATAAAAACTGCTACTGTAGACGAACGCTTCAACCAAGAAGAACAAAATTTGGTGATCCAAGTGAGATTTGTGAACTGATCATTACCACCAAGTATCATCAAGATTGGGTGAAAAAATATTTGCTGGTATTTCGGAAACTCGTAATTTGTTGGAACCTTGGCAACCCCTCTCAAGGAAAGTGCTTTTCCACAGTCACTGCTTAGGGCTACTTGAAGCGGAAACAAATCATAGAGACAAAACTGAGAACTCCTTCATTTTGTCAAGTTTCAAAGAGCTACTACAAACCATATTGAATTTAGAGTTCCAAATTAATCTATCCATATAGGAGAGAATAGAGTGAAACCTAAATATAAAAACTGCTACTGTAGACGAACGCTTCAACCTAGAAGAACAAAATTTGGTTAGCCAAGTTGGATTTGTGTACTGATAATTACCACCAAGTGTCATCAAGATTGCGTGAAAAAATATTTGCTGGAATTACGGAAACTCGTTATTTCTTAGAAGCTTGGCAACCCCTCTCAATGAAAGTGCTTTTCCACAGTCACTGCTTAGGGCTCATTGAAGCGGAAACAAATCATAGAGACAAAACTGAGAACTCCTTCATTTTGTCAAGTTTCAAAGTGCTACTACAAACCATGTTGGATTTAGAGTTCCAAATTCATCTATCTATATAGGAGAGAACAGAGTGAAACCTAAATATAAAAATTGCTACTGTAGACCAACGCTTCAACCTAGAAGAACAAAATTTGGTCAGCCAAGTGGGATTTGTGTACTAATCATCACCACCAAGTATCATGAAGATTGGGTGAAAAAATATGCTGGTATTTCGGAAAATCGTTATTTCTTAGAAGCTTGGCAACCCCTCTCAATGAAAGTGCTTTTCCACAGTCTGTGCCTAGGGCTACTTGAAGAGGAAACCAACCCTAAAGACAAAACTGAGAACTCCTTTATTTTGTCAAGTTTCAAAGAGCTACTACAAACCATATTGAATTTAGAGTTCCAAATTAATCTATCCATATAGGAGAGAACAGAGTGAAACCTAAATATAAAAACTGCTACTGTAGACGAACGCTTCAACCTAGAAGAACAAAATTTGGTTAGCCAAGTTGGATTTGTGTACTGATAATTGCCAATAAGTGTCATCAAGATTGCGTGAAAAAATATTTGCTGGAATTACGGAAACTCGTTATTTCTTAGAAGCCTAGCAACCCCTCTCAATGAAAGTACTTCTCCACAGTCTCTGCTTAGAGCTACTTGAAGCGGAAACAAATCATAGAGACAAAACTGAGAACTCCTTTATTTTGTCAAGGTTCAAAGAGCTACTACAAACCATGTTGTATTTAGAGTTCCAAATTCATCTATCTATATAGGAGAGAACAGAGTGAAACCTAAAAATAAAAACTGCTACTGAAAACGAACGCTTCAACATAGAAGAACAAAATTTGGTGAGTGAAGTGGGATTAGTGTACCGATCGTAAACACCAAGTATCATCAAGATTGGGTGAAAAAATATTTGCTGGTATTTCGGATACTCGTAATTTCTTGGAAGCTTGGCAACCCCTCTCATTGAAAGTGCGTATCCACCATCTGTGCCTAGGGCTACTTGAAGAGGAAACAAACCATAGAGACAAAACAGAGAACTCCTTTATTTTGTCAAGTTTCAAAGAGCCACTACAAACCATGTTGGATTTAGAGTTCCAAATTCATCTATCTATATAGCAGAGAACAGAGTGAAACCTAAACATAAAAACTGCTACTGTAGACGAACGCTTCAACCAAGAAGAACAAAATTTGGTGATCCAAGTGGGATTTGTGAACTGATCATTACCACCAAGTGTCATCAAGATTGCGTGAAAGAATATTTGCTGGTATTTCGGAAACTCGTTATTTCTTAGAAGCTTGGCAACCCCACTCAATGAAAGTGCTTTTCCAGAGTCTGTTCCTAGGGGTACTTGAAGAGGAAACAAACCATAGAGACAAAACTGAGAACTCCTTTATTTTGTCAAGTTTCAAAGAGCTACTCCAAACCATGTTGGATTTAGAGTTCCAAATTCATCTATCTATATAGGAGAGAACAGAGAGAAACCTAAACATAAAAACTGCTACTGTAAACGAACACTTCATCCTAGAAGAACAAAATTTGCTGAGCCAAGTGGGATTTGTGGACTTGTCAATACCACCACGTATCATCAAGATTGGGTTACAAAATATTTGCTGGTATTTCGGAAACTCGTAATTTCTTGGAAGCTTGGCAACCCCTTTCAATGAAAGTGCTTTTCCACAGTCTCTGCTTAGGGCTACATGAAGCGGAAACAAATCATAGAGACAAAATTGAGAACTCTTTTACTTTGTCTAGTTTCAAAGAGCTACTACAAACCATTTTGGATTTAGAGTTCCAAATTCATCTATCCATATATGAGAGAACATAGTGAAACATAAATATAAAAACTGCTACTGTAGACGAACGCTTCAACATAGAAGAACAAAATTTGGTGAGCCAAGTGGGATTTGTGGACTGATCATTACCACCAAGTGTCATCAAGATTGCTTGAAAAAATATTTGCTGGTATTTCGGAATCTCGTGATTTCTTATAAGCTTGGCAAGCCCACTCAATGAAAGTGCTTTTCCACAGTCTGTTCTTAGCGGTACTTGAAGAGGAAACAAACCATAGAGACAAAACTGAGAACTCCTTTATTTTGTCAAGTTTCAAAGAGCTATTACAAACCATGTTGGATTTAGAGTTCCAAATTCATCTATCTATATAGGAGAGAACAGAGTGAAACCTAAACATAAAAACTGCTACTGTAAACGAACGCTTCAACCTAGAAGAACAAAATTTGGTGAGCCAAGTGGGATTTGTGGACTTGTCATTACCACCACGTATCATCAAGATTGGGTGAAAAAATATTTGCTGGTATTTCGGAAACTCGTAATTTCTTGGAAGCTTGCCAACCCCTCTCAATGAAAGTGCTTTTCCACAGTCTCTGCTTAGGGCTACTTGAAGCGGAAACAAATCATAGAGACAAAACTGAGAACTCCTTTATTTTGTCAAGTTTCAAAGAGCTACTACAACCCATGTTGGATTTAGAGTTCCAAATTCATCTTTCTATATAGGAGAGAATACAGTGAAACCTAAAATAAATACTGCACTGAAAACGAACGCTTCAACATAGACGAACAAAATTTTGTGAGTCAAGTGTTATTTTTGTACCGATCGTAAACACATTGTAACATCAAGATTGGGTGAAAAAATATTTGCTGGTATTTCGGAAACTCATAATTTCTTGGAAGCTTGGCAACCCCTCTCAATGAAAGTGCGTATCCACCGTCTGTGCCTAGGGCTTCTTGAAGAGGAAACAAACCATAGAGACAAAACAGGGAACTCCTTTATTTTGTCAAGTTTCAAAGAGCCACTACAAACCATGTTGGATTTAGAGTTCCAAATTCATCTATCTATATAGCAGAGAACAGAGTGAAACCTAAACATAAAAACTGCTACTGTGGACGAACGCTTCAACCAAGAAGAACACAATTTGGTGAGCCAAGTGGGATTTGCGTACTGATCATTACCACCAAGTATCATCAAGATTGGGTGAAAAAATATTCGCTGGTATTTTGGAAACTCGTTATTTCTTAGAAGCTTGGCAACCCCTCTCAATGAAAATGCTTTTCCACACTCTGTACCTAGGGCTACTTGAAGAGGAAACAAACCATAGAGACAAAACAGAGACCTCCTTTATTTTGTCAAGTTTCAAAGAGCTACTACAAACCATGTTGGATTTAGAGTTCCAAATTCATCTATCTATATAGGAGAGAACAGAGGGAAACCTAAATATAAAAACTGCTACTGTAAACGAACGCTTCAAACAGGAAGAACAAAATTTGGTGAGTCAAGTGGGATTTCTGTACCCATCGGAAACACCATGTATCATCAAGTTTGGGTGATAAAATATTTGCTGGTATTTCGGAAACTCGTAATTTCTTTGAAGCTGGGTCACCCCTCTCAATGAAAGTGTGTATCCACCGTCTGTGCCTAGGTCTACTTGAAGAGGAAGCAAACCATAGAGACAAAACAGAGACCTCCTTTATTTTGTCAAGTTTCAAAGAGCCACTACAAACCATGTTGGATTTAGAGTTCCAAATTCATCTATCTATAAAGCAGAGAACAGAGTGAAACCTAAACATAAAAACTGCTACTGTAGACGAACGCTTCAACCAAGAAGAACAAAATTTGGTGATCCAAGTGGGATTTGTGAACTGATCATTACCACCAAGTATCATCAAAATTGGGTGAAAAAATATTTGCTGGTATTTTGGAAACTCGTAATTTCTTGGAAGCTTGGCAACCATCTCAATGAAAGTGCTTTTCCACAGTCTCTGCTTAGGGCTACTTGAAGCGGAAACAAATCATAGAGACAAAACTGAGAACTCCTTCATTTTGTCAAGTTTCAAAGAGCTACTACAAACCATATTGAATTTAGAGTTCCAAATTAATCTATCCATATAGGAGAGAATAGAGTGAAACCTAAATATAAAAACTGCTACTGTAGACGAACGCTTCAACCTAGAAGAACAAAATTTGGTTAGCCAAGTTTGATTTGTGTACTGATAATTACCACCAAGTGTCATCAAGATTGCGTGAAAAAATATTTGCTGGAATTACGGAAACTCCTTATTTCTTAGAAGCTTGGCAACCCCTCTCAATGAAAGTGCTTTTCCACAGTCTCTGCTTAGAGCTACTTGAAGCGGAAACAAATCATAGAGACAAAACTGAGAACTACTTTATTTTGTCAAGGTTCAAAGAGCTACTACAAACCATGTTGCATTTAGAGTTCCAAATTCATCTATCTATATAGGAGAGAACAGAGTGAAACCTAAAAATAAAAACTGCTACTGAAAACGAACGCTTCAACATAGAAGAACAAAATTTGGTGAGTGAAGTGGGATTAGTGTACCGATCGTAAACACCAAGTATCATCAAGATTGGGTGAAAAAATATTTGCTGGTATTCCGGACACTCGTAATTTCTTGGAAGCTTGGCAACCCCTCTCAATGAAAGTGCGTATCCACCATCTGTGCCTAGGGCTACTTGAAGAGGAAACAAACCATAGAGACAAAACAGAGAACTCCTTTATTTTGTCAAGTTTCAAAGAGCCACTAGAAACCATGTTGGATTTAGAGTTCCAAATTCATCTATCTATATAGCAGAGAATAGAGTGAAACCTAAACATAAAAACTGCTACTGTAGACGAACGCTTCAACCAAGAAGAACAAAATTTGGTGATCCAAGTGGGATTTGTGAAATGATCATTACCACCACGTATCATCAAGATTGGGAGGAAAAATATTTGCTGGTATTTCGGAAACTCGTAATTTCTTGGAAGCTTGGCAACCATCTCAATGAAAGTGCTTTTCCACAGTCTCTGCTAAGGGCTACTTGAAGCGGAAAAAAATCATAGAGACAAAACTGAGAACTCCTTTATTTTGTCAAGTTTCAAAGAGCTACTACAAACCATGTTGGATTTAGAGTTCCAAATTCATCTATCTATATAGGAGAGAACAGAGTGAAACCTAAATATAAAAATTGCTACTGTAGACGAATGCTTCAACCTAGAAGAACAAAATTTGGTGAGCCAAGTGGGATTTGGATACCGATCATTACCACCATGTATCATCAACATTGGGTGACAAAATATTTGCTGGTATTTCGGAAACTCGTTATTTCTTGGAAGCTTGGCAACGCCTTTCAATGAAAGTGATTTTCCACAGTCTCTGCTTAGGGCTACATGAAGCGGAAAGAAATCATAGAGACAAAACTGAGAACTCCTTTACTTTGTCTAGTTTCAAAGAGCTACTACAAACCATATTGGATTTAGAGTTCCAAATTCATCTATCCATATATGAGAGAACAGAGTGAAACCTAAATATAAAAACTGGTACTGTAGACGAACGCTTCAACCTAGAAGAACAAAATTTGGTGAGCCAAGTGGGAATTGTGGACTGATCATTACCACCAAGTGTCATCAAGATTGCGTGAAAAAATATTTGCTGGTATTTCGGAAACTAGGGATTTCTTAGAAGCTTGGCAACCCCTCTCAAGGAAAGTACTTTTCCACAGTCAATGCTAAGGACTACTTGAAGCGGAAACAAATCATAGAGACAAAACTGAGAACTCCTTTATTTTGTCAAGTTTCAAAGAGCTACTACAAACCTTGTTGGATTTAGAGTTCCAAATTCATCTATCCATATAGGAGAGAACAGAGTGAAACCTAATTATAAAAATTGCTACTGTAGACAAACGCTTCAACCTAGAAGAACAAAATTTGGTGAGCCAAGTGGGATTTGTGTACTAATCATCACCACCAAGTATCATCAAGGTTGGGTGAAAAAATATTTGCTGGTATTTCGGAAACTCGTTATTTCTTGGAAGCTTGGCAACCCATCTCAATGAAAGTGCATATCCACCTTCTGTGTCTAGGGCTACTTGAAGAGGAAACAAACCATAGAGACAAAACAGAGAACTCCTTTATTTTTGTCAAGTTTCAAAGAGCCACTACAAACCATGTTGGATTTAGAGTTTCAAATTCATCTATCTATATAGCAGAGAACAGAGTGAAACCTAAACATAAAAACTGCTACTGTAGACGAACGCTTCAACCAAGAAGAAAAAAATTTGGTGATCCAAGTAAGATTTGTGAACTGATCATTACCACCAAGTGTCATCAAGATTGCGTGAAAAAATATTTGCTGGTATTTTGGAAACTCGTTATTTCTTAGAAGCTTGGCAACCCCACTCAATGAAAGTGCTTTTCCAGAGTCTGTTCCTAGGGGTACTTGAAGAGGAAACAAACCATAGAGACAAAACTGAGAACTCCTTTATTTTGTCAAGTTTCAAAGAGCTACTACAAACCATGTTGGATTTAGAGTTCCAAATTCATCTATCTATATAGGAGAGAACAGAGTGAAGCCTAAAAATAAAAACTGGTACTGAAAACGAACGCTTCAAAATAGAAGAACAAAATTTGGTGAGTCAAGTGGAATTTGTGAACCGATCGTAAACCCCATGTATCATCAAGATTGGGTGAATAAATATCTGCTGGTATTTCGGAAACTCGTAATTTGTTGGAACCTTGGCAACAACTCTCAAGGAAAGTGCTTTTCCACAGTCACTGCTTAGGGCTACTTGAAGCGGAAACAAATCATAGAGAAAAAACTGAGAACTCCTTTATTTTGTCAAGTTTCAAAGAGCTACTACAAACCATGTTGGATTTAGAGTTCCAAATTCATCTATCTATATAGGAGAGAACAGAGTGAAACCTAAATATAAAAATTGCTACTGTAGAAGAATGCTTCAACCTAGAAGAACAAAATTTGGGGAGACAAGTGGGATTTGGATACCGATCATTACCACCATGTATCATCAACATTGGGTGACAAAATATTTGCTGGTATTTCGGAAACTCGTTATTTCTTGGAAGCTTGGCAACCCCTTTCAATGAAAGTCATTTTCCACAGTCTCTGCTTAGGGCTACATGAAGTGGAAACAAATCATAGACACAAAACTGAGAACTCCTTTACTTTGCCTAGTTTCAAAGAGCTACTACAAACCATATTGGATTTAGAGTTCCAAATTCATCTATCTATATAGCAGAGAACAGAGTGAAACCTAAACATAAAAACTGCTACTGTAGACGAACGCTTCAACCAAGAAGAACAAAATTTGGTGATCCAAGTGGGATTTGTGAACTGATCATTACCTCCAAGTGTCATCAAGATTGCTTGAAAAAATATTTGCTGGTATTTCGGAAACTCGTTATTTCTTAGAAGCTTGCAACCCCACTCAAAGAAAGTGCTTTTCCACAGTCTGTTTCTAGGGGTACTTGAAGAGGAAACAAACCATAGAGACAAAACTGAGAACTCCTTTATTTGGTCAAGTTTCAAAGAGCTACTACAAACCATGTTGGATTTAGAGTTCCAAATTCATCTATCTATATAGGAGAGAACAGAGTGTAACCTAAACATAAAAACTGCTACTGTAAACGAACGCTTCAACCTAGAAGAACAAAATTTGGTGAGCCAAATGGGATTTGTGGACTTGTCAATACCACCACGTATCATCAAGATTGGGTAAAAAAATATTTGCTGGTATTTCGGAAACTCGTAATTTCTTGGAAGCTTGTCAACCCCCCTCAATGAAAGTGCTTTTCCACAGTCTCTGCTTAGGGCTACTTGAAGCGGAAACAAATCATAGAGACAAAACTGAGAACTCCTTTATTTTCTCAAGTTTCAAAGAGCTACTACAAACCATATTGGATTTAGAGTTCCAAATTCATCTATCTATATAGGAGAGAACAGAGTGAAACCTAAATATAAAAACTGCTACTGTAGACGAACGCTTCAACCTAGAAGAACAAAATTTGGTGAGCCAAGTGCGATTTGTGTACCGATCTTCACCACCAAGTATCATCAAGAATGGTGGAATAAATATTTGCTGGTAATTCGGAAACTCGTTATTTCTTAGAAGCTTGGCAAACCCTCTCAATGAAAGTGCTTTTCCACAGTCTCTGCTTAGGGCGACTTGAAGCGAAAACAAATCATAGAGACAAAATGAGAACTCCTTTATTTTGTCAAGGTTCAAAGAGCCACTACAAACCATGTTGGATTTAGAGTTCCAAATTCATCTATCTATATAGCAGCGAACAGAGTGAAACCTAAACATAAAAACTGCTACTGTAAACGAACGCTTCAAACTAGAAGAACAAATTTTGGTGAGCCAAGTGGGATTTTTGGACTTGTCAATACCACCACGTATCATCAAGATTGGGTGAATAAATATTTGCTGATAATTCGGAAACTCGTTATTTCTTAGAAGCTTGTCAACCCCTCTCAATGAAAGTGCTTTTCCACAGTCTCTGCTTAGGGCTACTTGAAGCGAAAACAAATCATAGAGACAAAATTGAGAACTCCTTTATTTTCTCAAGTTTCAAAGAGCTACTACAAACCATGTTGGATTTAGAGTTCCAAATTCATCTATGTATATAGGAGAGAACAGAGTGAAACCTAAAAATAAAAACTGCTACTGAAAACGAACGTGTCAACATAGAAGAACAAAATTTGGTGAGTCAAGTGGGACTTGTGATCTGATCGTAAACACCAAGTATCATCAAGATTGGGTGAAAAAATATTTGCTGGTATTTCGGAAACTCGTAATTGCTTGGAAGCTTGGCAAACGCTCTCAATGAAAGTGCGTATCCACCGTATGAGCCTAGGGCTACTTGAAGAGGAAACAAACCATAAAGACAAAACAGAGAACTCCTTTATTTTGTCAAGTTTCAAAGAGCCACTACAAACCATGTTGGATTTAGAGTTCCAAATTCATCTATCTATATAGCAGAGAACAGAGTGAAACCTAAACATAAAAACTGCTACTGTAAACGAACGCTTCAAACTAGAAGAACAAAATTTGGTGAGCCAAGTGGGATTTGTGGACTTGTCATTACCACCACGTATCATCAAGTTTGGGTGAAAAAATATTTGCTGGTATTTCGGAAACTCGTAATTTCTTGGAAGCTTGGCAACCCCTCTCAATGAAAGTGCTTTTCACAGTCTCTGCTTAGGGCTACTTGAAGCGGAAACAAATCATAGAGACAAAATGAGAACTCCTTTATTTTGTCAAGGTTCAAACAGCTACTACAAACCATGTTGGATTTAGAGTTCCAAATTCATCTATCTATATAGGAGAGAACAGAGTGAAACCTAAAAAGAAAAACTGCTACTGAAAACGAACGCTTCAACATAGAAGAACAAAATTTGGTGAGTCAAGTGGGATTTGTGAACCGATCGTAAACACCAAGTATCATCAAGATTGGGTGAAAAAATATTTGCTGGTATTTCGGAAACTCGTAATTTGTTGGAACCTTGGCAACAACTCTCAAGGAAAGTGCTTTTCCACAGTCACTGCTTAGGGCTACTTGAAGCGGAAAAAAATCATAGAGAAAAAACTGAGAACTCCTTTATTTTGTCAAGTTTCAAAGAGCTACTACAAACCATGTTGGATTTAGAGTTCCAAATTCATCTATCTATATAGGAGAGAACAGAGTTAAACCTAAATATAAAAATTGCTACTGTAGACGAATGCTTCAACCTAGAAGAACAAAATTTGGTGAGCCAAGTGGGATTTGGATTTCGATCATTACCACCATGTATCATCAACATTGGGTGACAAAATATTTGCTGGTATTTCGGAAACTCGTTATTTTTTGGAAGCTTGGCAACCCCTTTCAATGAAAGTGCTTTTCCACAGTCTCTGCTTAGGGCTACATGAAGCGGAAACAAATCATAGAGACAAAACTGAGAACTCCTTTACTTTGTCTAGTTTCAAAGAGCTACAACAAACCATATTGGATTTAGAGTTCCAAATTCATCTATCCATATATGAGAGAACATAGTGAAACCTAAATATAAAAACTGCTACTGTAGACGAACGCTTCAACCTAGAAGAACAAAATTATGTGAGCCAAGTGGGAATTGTGGACTGATCATTACCACCAAGTGTCATCAAGATTGCTTGAAAAAATATTTGCTGGTATTTCGGAAACTCATTATTTCTTAGAAGCTTTGCAACCCCTCTCAAGGAAAGTGCTTTTCCACAGTCACTGCTAAGGACTACTTGAAGCGGAAACAAATCATAGAGACAAAACTGAGAACTCCTTTATTTTGTCAAGTTTCAAAGAGCTACTACAAACCATGTTGGATTTAGAGTTCGAAATTCATCTATCCATATAGGAGAGAACAGAGTGAAACCTAAATATAAAAATTGCTACTGTAGACGAACGCTTCAACCTAGAAGAACAAAATTTGGTGAGCCAAGTGGGATTTGTGTACTAATCATCACCAATAAGTATCATCAAGATTGGGTGAAAAATATTTGCTGGTATTTCGGAAACTCTTTATTTCTTGGAAGCTTGGCAACCCATCTCAATGAAAGTGCTTTTCCACAGTCTGTTCTTAGCGGTACTTGAAGAGGAAACAAACCATAGAGACAAAACTGAGAACTCCTTTATTTTGTCAAGTTTCAAAGAGCTATTACAAACCATGTTGGATTTAGAGTTCCAAATTCATCTATCTATATAGGAGAGAACAGAGTGAAACCTAAACATAAAAACAGCTACTGTAAACGAACGCTTCAACCTAGAAGAACAAAATTAGGTGAGCCAAGTAGGATTTGTGGACTTGTCATTACCACCAAGAATCATCAAGATTGGGTGAAAAAATATTTGCTGGTAATTCGGAAACTCCTTATTTCTTAGAAGCTTGGCAACCCCTCTCAATGAAAGTGGTTTTCCACAGTCTCTGCTTAGGGCTACTTGAAGCGGAAACAAATCATAGAGAAAAAACTGAGAACTCCTTTATTTTGTCACGTTTCAAAGAGCTACTACAAACCATGTTGGATTTAGAGTTCCAAATTCATCTATCCATATAGGAGAGAACAGAGTGAAACCTAAATATAAAAATTGCTACTGTAGACGAACGCTTCAACCTAGAAGAACAAAATTTGGTGAGCCAAGTGGGATTTGTGTACTAATCATCACCACCAAGTATCATCAAGATTGGGTGAAAAAATATTTGCTGGTATTTCGGAAACTCGTTAATTCTTGGAAGCTTGGCAACCCATCTCAATGAAAGTACGTATCCACCGTCTGTGCCTAGGGCTACTTGAAGAGGAAACAAACCATAGAGACAAAACAGAGAACTCCTTTATTTTTGTCAAGTTTCAAAGAGCCACTACACACCATGTTGGATTTACAGTTCCAAATTCATCTATCTATATAGCAGAGAACACAGTGAAACCTAAACATAAAAACTGCTACTGTAGACGAACGCTTCAACCAAGAAGAACAAAATTTGGTGATCCAAGTGGGATTTGTGAACTGATCATTACCACCAAGTGTCATCAAGATTGCGTGAAAGAATATTTGCTGGTATTTCGGAAACTCGTTATTTCTTAGAAGCTTGGCAACCCCACTCAATGAAAGTGCTTTTCTAGAGTCTGTTCCTAGGGGTACTTGAAGAGGAAACAAACCATAGAAACAAAACTGAGAACTCCTTTATTTTGTCAAGTTTCAAAGAGCTACTACAAACCATGTTGGATTTAGTGTTCCAAATTCATCTATCTATATAGCAGAGAACAGAGTGAAACCTAAACATAAAAACTGCTACTGTAAACGAACACTTCATCCTAGAAGAACAAAATTTGCTGAGCCAAGTGGGATTTGTGGACTTGTCAATACCACCACGTATCATCAAGATTGGGTTACAAAATATTTGCTGGTATTTCGGAAACTCGTAATTTCTTGAAAGCTTGGCAACCCCTTTCAATGAAAGTGCTTTTCCACAGTCTCTGCTTAGGGTTACATGAATCGGAAACAAATCATAGAGACAAAATTGAGAACTCTTTTACTTTGTCTAGTTTCAAAGAGCTACTACAAACCATTTTGGATTTAGAGTTCGAAATTCATCTATCCATATATGAGAGAACATAGTGAAACATAAATATAAAAACTGCTACTGTAGACGAACGCTTCAACATAGAAGAACAAAATTTGGTGAGCCAAGTGGGATTTGTGGACTGATCATTACCACCAAGTGTCATCAAGATTGCTTGAAAATATATTTGCTGGTATTTCGGAATCTCGTGATTTCTTATAAGCTTGGCAAGCCCACTCAATGAAAGTGCTTTTCCACAGTCTGTTCTTAGCGGTACTTGAAGAGGAAACAAACCATAGAGACAAAACTGAGAACTCCTTTATTTTGTCAAGTTTCAAAGAGCTATTACAAACCATGTTGGATTTAGAGTTCCAAATTCATCTATCTATATAGGAGAGAACAGAGTGAAACCTAAACATAAAAACAGCTACTGTAAACGAACGCTTCAACGTAGAAGAACAAAATTGGTGAGCCAAGTGGGATTTGTGGACTTGTCATTACCACCACGTATCATCAAGATTGGGTGAAAAAATATTTGCTGGTATTTCGGAAACTCGTAATTTTCTTGGAAGCTTGGCAACCATCTCAATGAAAGTGCTTTTCCCACAGTCTCTGCTTAGGGCTACTTGAAGCGGAAACAAATCTTAGAGACAAAACTGAGAACTCCTTTATTTTGTCAAGTTTCAAAGAGCTACTACAAACCATATTGGATTTAGAGTTCCAAATTCATCTATCTATATAGGAGAGAACAGAGTGAAACCTAAATATAAAAAGTGCTACTGTAGACGAACGCTTCAACCTAGAAGAACAAAATTTGGTGAGCCAAGTGGGATTTGTGTACCGATCTTCACCACCAAGAATCATCAAGATTGGGTGAAAAAATATTTGCTGGTAATTCGGAAACTCGTTATTTCTTAGAAGCTTGGCAACCCCTCTCAATGAAAGTTCTTTTCCACAGTCTCTGCTTAGGGCTACTTGAAGCGGTAACAAATCATAGAGACAAAACTGAGAACTCCTTTATTTTGTCAAGTTTCAAAGAGCTACTACAAACCATGTTGGATTTAGAGTTCCAAATTCATCTTTCTATATAGGAGAGAATACAGTGAAACCTAAAATAAAAACAGCACTGAAAACGAACGCTTCAACATAGACGAACAAAATTTGGTGAGTCAAGTGGTATTTTTGTACCGATCGTAAACACCATGTAACATCAAGATTGGGTGAAAAAATATTTGCTGGTATTTCGGAAACTCGTAATTTCTTGGAAGCTTGGCAACCCCTCTCAATGAAAGTGCGTATCCACCGTCTGTGCCTAGGGCTTCTTGAAGAGGAAACAAACCATAGAGACAAAACAGGGAACTCTTTATTTTGTCAAGTTTCAAAGAGCCACTACAAACCATGTTGGATTTAGAGTTCCAAATTCATCTATCTATATAGCAGAGAACAGAGTGAAACCTAAACATAAAAACTGCTACTGTGGACGAACGCTTCAACCAAGAAGAACACAATTTGGTGAGCCAAGTGGGATTTGCGTACTGATCATTACCACCAAGTATCATCAAGATTGGGTGAAAAAATATTCGCTGGTATTTTGGAAACTCGTTATTTCTTAGAAGCTTGGCAACCCCTCTCAATGAAAATGCTTTTCCACACTCTGTACCTAGGGCTACTTGAAGAGGAAACAAACCATAGAGACAAAACAGAGACCTCCTTTATTTTGTCAAGTTTCAAAGAGCTACTACAAACCATGTTGGATTTAGAGTTCCAAATTCATCTATCTATATAGGAGAGAACAGAGGGAAACCTAAATATAAAAACTGCTACTGTAAACGAACGCTTCAAACAGGAAGAACAAAATTTGGTGAGTCAAGTGGGATTTCTGTACCCATCGGAAACACCATGTATCATCAAGTTTGGGTGAAAAAATATTTGCTGGTATTTCGGAAACTCGTAATTTCTTGGAAGCTGGGTAACCCCTCTCAATGAAAGTGTGTATCCACCGTCTGTGCCTAGGGCTACTTGAAGAGGAAACAAACCATAGAGACAAAACAGAGAACTCCTTTATTTTGTCAAGTTTAAAAGAGCCACTACAAACCATGTTGGATTTAGAGTTCCAAATTCATCTATCTATAAAGCAGAGAACAGAGTGAAACCTAAACATAAAAACTGCTACTGTAGACGAACGCTTCAACCAAGAAGAACAAAATTTGGTGATCCAAGTGGGATTTGTGAAATGATCATTACCACCAAGTATCATCAAGGTTGGATGAAAAAATATTTGCTGGTATTTGGGAAACTCGTAATTTGTTGGAACCTTGGCAACCCCTCTCAAGGAATGTGCTTTTCAACAGTCACTGCTTAGGGCTACTTGAAGCGGAAACAAATCATAGAGACAAAACTGAGAACTCCTTTATTTTGTCAAGTTTCAAGGAGCTACTACAAACCATGTTGAATTTAGAGTTCCAAATTCATCTATCTTTATAGGAGAGAACAGAGTGAAAACTAAACATAAAAACTGCTACTGTAAACAACGCTTCAAACTAGAAGAACAAAATTTGCTGAGCCAAGTGAGATTTGTGGACTTGTCATTACCACCACGTATCATCAAGATTGGGTGAAAAAATATTTGCTGGTATTTCGGAAACTCGTAATTTCTTGGTAGCTTGACAACCTCTCTCAATGAAAGTGCGTATCCACCGATTGTGCCTAGGGCTACTTGAAGAGGAAACAAACCATAGAGACAAAACAGAGAACTCCTTTATTTTGTCAAGTTTCAAAGAGCCACTACAAACCATGTTGGATTTAGAGTTCCAAATTCATCTATCTATATAGCTGAGAACAGAGTGAAACCTAAACATAAAAACTGCTACTGTAGACGAACGCTTCAACCAAGAAGAACAAAATTTGGTGATCCAAGTGGGATTTGTGAACTGATCATTACCACCAAGTATCATCAAGATTGGGTGAAAAAATATTTGCTGGTATTTCGGAAACTCGTAATATGTTGGAACCTTGGCAACCCCTCTCAAGGAAAGTGCTTTTCCACAGTCACTGCTTAGGGCTACTTGAATCGGAAACAAATCATAGAGACAAAAGTGAGAACTCCTTCATTTTGTCAAGTTTCAAAGTGCTACTACAAACCATGTTGGATTTAGAGTTCCAAATTCATCTATCTGTATAGGAGAGAACAGAGTGAAACCTAAATATAAAAATTGCTACTGTAGACGAACGCTTCAACCTAGAAGAACAAAATTTGGTGAGCCAAGTGGGATTTGTGTACTAATCATCACCACCAAGTATCATCAAGATTGGGTGAAAAAATATGCTGGTATTTCGGAAACTCGTTATTTCTTAGAAGCTTGGCAACCCCTCTCAATGAAAGTGCTTTTCCACAGTCTGTGCCTAGGGCTACTTGAAGAGGAAACAAACCATAGAGAAAAAACTGAGAACTCCTTTATTTTGTCAAGTTTCAAATAGCTACTACAAACCATATTGAATTTAGAGTTCCAAATTAATCTATCCATATAGGAGAGAACAGAGTGAAACCTAAATATAAAAACTGCTACTGTAGACGAACGCTTCAACCTAGAAGAACAAAATTTGGTTAGCCAAGTTGGATTTGTGTACTGATAATTACCACCAAGTGTCATCAAGATTGCGTGAAAAAATATTTGCTGGAATTACGGAAACTCGTTATTTCTTAGAAGCCTGGCAACCCCTCTCAATGAAAGTGCTTTTCCACAGTCTCTGCTTAGAGCTACTTGAAGCGGAAACAAATCATAGAGACAAAACTGAGAACTCCTTTATTTTGTCAAGGTTCAAAGAGCTACTACAAACCATGTTGGATTTAGAGTTCCAAATTCATCTATCTATATAGGAGAGAACAGAGGGAAACCTAAATATAAAAACTGCTACTGTAAACGAACGCTTCAAACAGGAAGAACAAAATTTGGTGAGTCAAGTGGGATTTCTGTACCCATCGGAAACACCATGTATCATCAAGTTTGGGTGAAAAAATATTTGCTGGTATTTCGGAAACTCGTAATTTCTTGGAAGCTGGGTAACCCCTCTCAATGAAAGTGTGTATCCACCGTCTGTGCCTAGGGCTACATGAAGAGGAAACAAACCATAGAGACAAAACAGAGAACTCCTTTATTTTGTCAAGTTTCAAAGAGCCACTACAAACCATGTTGGATTTAGAGTTCCAAATTCATCTATCTATATAGCAGAGAATAGAGTGAAACCTAAACATAAAAACTGCTACTGTAGACGAACGCTTCAACCTAGAAGAACAAAATTTGGTTAGCCAAGTTGGATTTGTGTACTGATAATTACCACCAAGTGTCATCAAGATTGCCTGAAAAAATATTTGCTGGAATTACGGAAACTCGTTATTTCTTAGAAGCTTGGCAACCCCTCTCAATGAAAGTGCTTTTCCACAGTCTCTGCTTAGAGCTACTTGAAGCGGAAACAAATCATAGAGACAAAACTGAGAACTCCTTTATTTTGTAAAGGTTCAAAGAGCTACTACAAACCATGTTGGATTTAGAGTTCCAAATTCATCTATCTATATAGGAGAGAACAGAGTGAAACCTAAAAATAAAAACTGCTACTGAAAACGAACGCTTCAACATAGAAGAACAAAATTTGGTGAGTGAAGTGGGATTAGTGTACCGATCGTAAACACCAAGTATCATCAAGATTGGGTGAAAAAATATTTGCTGGTATTCCGGATACTCGTAATTTCTTGGAAGCTTGGCAACGCCTCTCAATGAAAGTGTGTATCCACCATCTGTGCCTAGGGCTACTTGAAGAGGAAACAAACCATAGAGACAAAACAGAGAACTCCTTTATTTTGTCAAGTTTCAAAGAGCCACTACAAACCATGTTGGATTTAGAGTTCCAAATTCATCTATCTATATAGCAGAGAATAGAGTGAAACCTAAACATAAAAACTGCTACTGTAGACGAACGCTTCAACCAAGAAGAACAAAATTTGGTGATCCAAGTGGGATTTGTGAAATGATCATTACCACCAAGTATCATCAAGGTTGGATGAAAAAATATTTGCTGGTATTTGGGAAACTCGTAATTTGTTGGAACCTTGGCAACCCCTCTCAAGGAATGTGCTTTTCAACAGTCACTGCTTAGGGCTACTTGAAGCGGAAACAAATCATAGAGACAAAACTGAGAACTCCTTTATTTTGTCAAGTTTCAAGGAGCTACTACAAACCATGTTGAATTTAGAGTTCCAAATTCATCTATCTATATAGGAGAGAACAGAGTGAAAACTAAACATAAAAACTGCTACTGTAAACGAACGCTTCAAACTAGAAGAAGAAAATTTGCTGAGCCAAGTGAGATTTGTGGACTTGTCATTACCACCACGTATCATCAAGATTGGGTGAAAAAATATTTGCTGGTATTTCGGAAACTCGTAATTTCTTGGAAGCGTGGCAACCCCTTTCAATGAAAGTGATTTTCCACAGTCTCTGCTTAGGGCTACATGAAGCGGAAACAAATCATAGAGACAAAAAAGAGAACTCCTTTACTTTGTCTAGTTTCAAAGAGCTACTACAAACCATATTGGATTTAGAGTTCCAAATTCATCTATCCATATATGAGAGAACATAGTGAAACCTAAATATAAAAAATGCTACTGTAGACGAACGCTTAAACCTAGAAAAACAAAATTTGGTGAGCCAAGTGGGATTTGTGGACTGATCATTACCACCAAGTGTCATCAAGATTGCTTGAAAAAATATTTGCTGGTATTTCGGAAACTCTTGATTTCTTAGAAGCTTGGCAAACCCTCTCAAGGAAAGTGCTTTTCAACAGTCACTGCTTAGGGCTACTTGAAGCAGAAACAAATCATAGAGACAAAACTGAGAACTCCTTTATTTTGTCAAGTTTCAAGGAGCTACTACAAACCATGTTGAATTTAGAGTTCCAAATTCATCTATCTTTATAGGAGAGAACAGAGTGAAAACTAAACATAAAAACTGCTACTCTAAACGAACGCTTCAAACTAGAAGAACAAAATTTGCTGAGCCAAGTGAGATTTGTGGACTTGTCATTACCACCACGTATCATCAAGATTGGGTGAAAAAATATTTGCTGGTATTTCGGAAACTCGTAATATCTTGGTAGCTTGACAACCTCTCTCAATGAAAGTGCGTATCCACCGTCTGTGCCTAGGGCTACTTGAAGAGGAAACAAACCATAGAGACAAAACAGAGAACTCCTTTATTTTGTCAAGTTACAAAGAGCCACTACAAACCATGTTGGATTTAGAGTTCCAAATTCATCTATCTATATAGCTGAGAACAGAGTGAAACCTAAACATAAAAACTGCTACTGTAGACGAACGCTTCAACAAGAAGAACAAAATTTGGTGATCCAACTGGGATTTGTGAACTGATCATTACCACCAAGTATCATCAAGATTGGGTGAAAAAATATTTGCTGGTATTTCGGAAACTCGTAATTTGTTGGAACCTTGGCAACCCCTCTCAAGGAAAGTGCTTTTCCACAGTCACTGCTTAGGGCTACTTGAAGCGGAAACAAATCATAGAGACAAAACTGAGAACTCCTTCATTTTGTCAAGTTTCAAAGAGCTACTACAAACCATGTTGGATTTAGAGTTCCAAATTCATCTATCTATATAGGAGAGAACAGAGGGAAACCTAAATATAAAAACTGCTACTGTAAACGAACGCTTCAAACAGGAAGAACAAAATTTGGTGAGTCAAGTGGGATTTCTGTACCCATCGGAAACACCATGTATAATCAAGTTTGGGTGAAAAAATATTTGCTGGTATTTCGGAAACTCGTAATTTCTTGGAAGCTGGGTAACCCCTCTCAATGAAAGTGTGTATCCACCGTCTGTGCCTAGGGCTACTTGAAGAGGAAACAAACCATAGAGACAAAACAGAGAACTCCTTTATTTTGTCAAGTTTAAAAGAGCCACTACAAACCATGTTGGATTTAGAGTTCCAAATTCATCTATCTATAAAGCAGAGAACAGAGTGAAACCTAAACATAAAAACTGCTACTGTAGACGAACGCTTCAACCAAGAAGAACAAAATTTGGTGATCCAAGTGGGATTTGTGAAATGATCATTACCACCAAGTATCATCAAGGTTGGATGAAAAAATATTTGCTGGTATTTGGGAAACTCGTAATTTGTTGGAACCTTGGCAACCCCTCTCAAGGAATGTGCTTTTCAACAGTCACTGCTTAGGGCTACTTGAAGCGGAAACAAATCATAGAGACAAAACTGAGAACTCCTTTATTTTGTCAAGTTTCAAGGAGCTACTACAAACCATGTTGAATTTAGAGTTCCAAATTCATCTATCTTTTTAGGAGAGAACAGAGTGAAAACTAAACATAAAAACTGCTACTGTAAACAACGCTTCAAACTAGAAGAACAAAATTTGCTGAGCCAAGTGAGATTTGTGGACTTGTCATTACCACCACGTATCATCAAGATTGGGTGAAAAAATATTTGCTGGTATTTCGGAAACTCGTAATTTCTTGGTAGCTTGACAACCTCTCTCAATGAAAGTGCGTATCCACCGATTGTGCCTAGGGCTACTTGAAGAGGAAACAAACCATAGAGACAAAACAGAGAACTCCTTTATTTTGTCAAGTTTCAAAGAGCCACTACAAACCATGTTGGATTTAGAGTTCCAAATTCATCTATCTATATAGCTGAGAACAGAGTGAAACCTAAACATAAAAACTGCTACTGTAGACGAACGCTTCAACCAAGAAGAACAAAATTTGGTGATCCAAGTGGGATTTGTGAACTGATCATTACCACCAAGTATCATCAAGATTGGGTGAAAAAATATTTGCTGGTATTTCGGAAACTCGTAATTTGTTGGAACCTTGGCAACCCCTCTCAAGGAAAGTGCTTTTCCACAGTCACTGCTTAGGGCTACTTGAAGCGGAAACAAATCATAGAGACAAAACTGAGAACTCCTTCATTTTGTCAAGTTTCAAAGTGCTACTACAAACCATGTTGGATTTAGAGTTCCAAATTCATCTATCTGTATAGGAGAGAACAGAGTGAAACCTAAATATAAAAATTGCTACTGTAGACGAACGCTTCAACCTAGAAGAACAAAATTTGGTGAGCCAAGTGGGATTTGTGTACTAATCATCACCACCAAGTATCATCAAGATTGGGTGAAAAAATATGCTGGTATTTCGGAAACTCGTTATTTCTTAGAAGCTTGGCAACCCCTCTCAATGAAAGTGCTTTTCCACAGTCTGTGCCTAGGGCTACTTGAAGAGAAAACAAACCATAGAGAAAAAACTGAGAACTCCTTTATTTTGTCAAGTTTCAAAGAGCTACTACAAACCATATTGAATTTAGAGTTCCAAATTAATCTATCCATATAGGAGAGAACAGAGTGAAACCTAAATATAAAAACTGCTACTGTAGACGAACGCTTCAACCTAGAAGAACAAAATTTGGTTAGCCAAGTTGGATTTGTGTACTGATAATTACCACCAAGTGTCATCAAGATTGCGTGAAAAAATATTTGCTGGAATTACGGAAACTCGTTATTTCTTAGAAGCCTGGCAACCCCTCTCAATGAAAGTGCTTTTCCACAGTCTCTGCTTAGAGCTACTTGAAGCGGAAACAAATTATAGAGACAAAACTGAGAACTCCTTTATTTTGTCAAGGTGCAAAGAGCTACTACAAACCATGTTGGATTTAGAGTTCCAAATTCATCTATCTATACAGGAGAGAACAGAGTGAAACCTAAAAATAAAAACTGCTACTGAAAACGAACGCTTCAACATAGAAGAACAAAATTTGGTGAGTGAAGTGGGATTAGTGTACCGATCGTAAACACCAAGTATTATCAAGATTGGGTGAAAAAATATTTGCTGGTATTTCGGACACTCGTAATTTCTTGGAAGCTTGGCAACCCCTCTCAATGAAAGTGCGTATCCACCATCTGTGCCTAGGGCTACTTGAAGAGGAAACAAACCATAGAGACAAAACAGAGAACTCCTTTATTTTGTCAAGTTTCAAAGAGCCACTACAAACCATGTTGGATTTAGAGTTCCAAATTCATCTATCTATATAGCAGAGAATAGAGTGAAACCTAAACATAAAAACTGCTACTGTAGACGAACGCTTCAACCAAGAAGAACAAAATTTGGTGATCCAAGTGGGATTTGTGAAATGATCATTACCACCAAGTATCACCAAGGTTGGATGAAAAAATATTTGCTGGTATTTGGGAAACTCGTAATTTGTTGGAACCTTGGCAACCCCTCTCAAGGAATGTGCTTTTCAACAGTCACTGCTTAGGGCTACTTGAAGCGGAAACAAATCATAGAGACAAAACTGAGAACTCCTTTATTTTGTCAAGTTTCAAGGAGCTACTACAAACCATGTTGAATTTAGAGTTCCAAATTCATCTATCTTTATAGGAGAGAACAGAGTGAAAACTAAACATAAAAACTGCTACTGTAAACGAACGCTTCAAACTAGAAGAAGAAAATTTGCTGAGCAAAGTGAGATTTGTGGACTTGTCATTACCACCACGTATCATCAAGATTGGGTGAAAAAATATTTGCTGGTATTTCGGAAACTCGTAATTTCTTGGAAGCGTGGCAACCCCTTTCAATGAAAGTGATTTTCCACAGTCTCTGCTTAGGGCTACATGAAGCGGAAACAAATCATAGAAACAAAACTGAGAACTCCTTTACTTTGTCTAGTTTCAAAGAGCTACTACAAACCATATTGGATTTAGAGTTCCAAATTCATCTATCCATATATGAGAGAACATAGTGAAACCTAAATATAAAAACTGCTACTGTAGACGAACGCTTAAACCTAGAAAAACAAAATTTGGTGAGCCAAGTGGGATTTGTGGACTGATCATTACCACCAAGTGTCATCAAGATTGCTTGAAAAAATATTTGCTGGTATTTCGGAAACTCTTGATTTCTTAGAAGCTTGGCAACCCCTCTCAAGGAAAGTGCTTTTCAACAGTCACTGCTTAGGGCTACTTGAAGCAGAAACAAATCATAGAGACAAAACTGAGAACTCCTTTATTTTGTCAAGCTTCAAGGAGCTACTACAAACCACGTTCAATTTAGAGTTCCAAATTCATCTATCTTTATAGGAGAGAACAGAGTGAAAACTAAACATAAAAACTGCTACTGTAAACGAACGCTTCAAACTAGAAGAACAAAATTTGCTGAGCCAAGTGAGATTTGTGGACTTGTCATTACCACCACGTATCATCAAGATTGGGTGAAAAAATATTTGCTGGTATTTCGGAAACTCGTAATTTCTTGGTAGCTTGACAACCTCTCTCAATGAAAGTGCGTATCCACCGTCTGTGCCTAGGGCTACTTGAAGAGGAAACAAACCATAGAGACAAAACAGAGAACTCCTTTATTTTGTCAAGTTTCAAAGAGCCACTACAAACCATGTTGGATTTAGAGTTCCAAATTCATCTATCTATATAGCTGAGAACAGAGTGAAACCTAAACATAAAAACTGCTACTGTAGACGAACGCTTCAACCAAGAAGAACAAAATTTGGTGATCCAAGTGGGATTTGTGAACTGATCATTACCACCAAGTATCATCAAGATTGGGTGAAAAAATATTTGCTGGTATTTCGGAAACTCGTAATTTGTTGGAACCTTGGCAACCCCTCTCAAGGAAAGTGCTTTTCCACAGTCACTGCTTAGGGCTACTTGAAGCGGAAACAAATCATAGAGACAAAACTGAGAACTCCTTCATTTTGTCAAGTTTCAAAGTGCTACTACAAACCATGTTGGATTTAGAGTTCCAAATTCATCTATCTGTATAGGAGAGAACAGAGTGAAACCTAAATATAAAAATTGCTACTGTAGACGAACGCTTCAACCTAGAAGAACAAAATTTGGTGAGCCAAGTGGGATTTGTGTACTAATCATCACCACCAAGTATCATCAAGTTTGGGTGAAAAAATATGCTGGTATTTCGGAAACTCATTATTTCTTAGAAGCTTGGCAACCCCTCTCAATGAAAGTGCTTTTCCACAGTCTGTGCCTAGGGCTACTTGAAGAGAAAACAAACCATAGAAAAAAACTGAGAACTCCTTTATTTTGTCAAGTTTCAAAGAGCTACTACAAACCATATTGAATTTAGAGTTCCGAATTAATCTATCCATATAGGAGAGAACAGAGTGAAACCTAAATATAAAAACTGCTACTGTAGACGAACGCTTCAACCTAGAAGAACAAAATTTGGTTAGCCAAGTTGGATTTGTGTACTGATAATTACCACCAAGTGTCATCAAGATTGCGTGAAAAAATATTTGCTTGAATTACGGAAACTCGTTATTTCTTAGAAGCCTGGCAACCCCTCTCAATGAAAGTGCTTTTCCACAGTCTCTGCTTAGAGCTACTTGAAGCGGAAACAAATCATAGAGACAAAACTGAGAACTCCTTTATTTTGTCAAGGTTCAAAGAGCTACTACAAACCATGTTGGATTTAGAGTTCCAAATTCATCTATCTATATAGGAGAGAACAGAGTGAAACCTAAAAATAAAAACTGCTACTGAAAACGAACGCTTCAACATAGAAGAACAAAATTTGGTGAGTGAAGTGGGATTAGTGTACCGATTGTAAACACCAAGTATCATCAAGATTGGGTGAAAAAATATTTGCTGGTATTTCGGACACTCGTAATTTCTTGGAAGCTTGGCAACCCCTCTCAATGAAAGTGCGTATCCACCATCTGTGCCTAGGGCTACTTGAAGAGGAAACAAACCATAGAGACAAAACAGAGAACTCCTTTATTTTGTCAAGTTTCAAAGAGCCACTACAAACCATGTTGGATTTAGAGTTCCAAATTCATCTATCTATATAGCAGAGAATAGAGTGAAACCTAAACATAAAAACTGCTACTGTAGACGAACGCTTCAACCAAGAAGAACAAAATTTGGTGATCCAAGTGGGATTTGTGAAATGATCATTACCACCAAGTATCATCAAGGTTGGATGAAAAAATATTTGCTGGTATTTGGGAAACTCGTAATTTGTTGGAACCTTGGCAACCCCTCTCAAGAAATGTGCTTTTCAACAGTCACTGCTTAGGGCTACATGAAGCGGAAACAAATCATAGAGACAAAACTGAGAACTCCTTTATTTTGTCAAGTTTCAAGGAGCTACTACAAACCATGTTGAATTTAGAGTTCCAAATTCATCTATCTTTATAGGAGAGAACAGAGTGAAAACTAAACATAAAAACTGCTACTGTAAACGAACGCTTCAAACTAGAAGAACAAAATTTGCTGAGTCAAGTGAGATTTGTGGACTTGTCATTACCACCACGTATCATCAAGATTGGGTGAAAAAATATTTGCTGGTATTTCGGAAACTCGTAATTTCTTGGAAGCTTGGCAACCCCTTTCAATGAAAGTGATTTTCCACAGTCTCTGCTTAGGGCTACATGAAGCGGAAACAAATCAGAGAGACAAAACTGAGAACTCCTTTACTTTGTCTAGTTTCAAAGAGCTACTACAAACCATATTGGATTTAGAGTTCCAAATTCATCTATCCATATATGAGAGAACATAGTGAAACCTAAATATAAAAACTGCTACTGTAGACGAACGCTTCAACCTAGAAGAACAAAATTTGGTGAGCCAAGTGGGATTTATGTACTGATCATTACCACCAAGAGTCATCAAGATTGCGTGAAAAAATATTTGCTGGAGTTTCGGAAACTCGTTATTTCTTAGAAGCTTGGCAAACCCACTCAATGAAAGTGCTTTTCCACAGTCTGTTCCTAGGGGTACTTTAAATGGAAACAAACCATAGAGACAAATCTGAGAACTTTTTTATTTTGTCAAGTTTCAAAGAGCTACTACAAACCATGTTGGATTTAGAGTTCCAAATTCATCTATCTATAAAGGAGAGAACAGAGTGAAACCTAAAAATAAAAACTGCTACTGAAAACGAACGCTTCAACATAGAAGAACAAAATTTGTTGAGTCAAGTGGGATTTGTGTACCGATCGTAAACACCAAGTATCATCAAGATTGGGTGAAAAAATATTTGCTGGTATTTCGGAAACTCATAATTTCTTGGAAGCTTGGCAACCCCTCTCAATGAAAATGCGTATCCACCGTCTGTGCCTAGGGCTACTTAAAGAGGAAACAAACCATAGAGACAAAACAGAGAACTCCTTTATTTTGTCAAGTTTCAAAGAGCCACTACAAACCATGTTGGATTTAGAGTTCCAAATTCATCTATCTGTATAGCAGAGAACAGAGTGAAACCTAAACATAAAAACTGCTACTGTAGACGAACGCTTCAACCAAGAAGAACAAAATTTGGTGATCCAAGTGGGATTTGTGAACTGATCATTACCACCAAGTATCATCAAGATTGGGTGAAAAAATATTTGCTGGTATTTCGGAAACTCGTAATTTGTTGGAACCTTGGCAACCCCTCTCAAGGAAACTGCTTTTCCACAGTCACTGCTTAGGGCTACTTGAAGCGGAAACAAATCATAGAGACAAAACTGAGAACTCCTTTATTTTGTCAAGTTTAAAGAGCTACTACAAACCATGTTGGATTTAGAGTTCCAAATTCATCTATCCATATAGGAGAGAAAAGAGTGAAACCTAAATATAAAAACTGCTACTGTAGAAGAACGCTTCAACCTAGAAGAACAAAATTTGGTGAGCCAAGTGGGATTTGTGTACCGATCTTCACCACCAAGTATTATCAAGATCGGGTGAAAAAATATTTGCTGGTATTTCGGAAACTCGTTATTTCTTAGAAGCTTGGCAACCCCTATCCATGAAATTGATTTTCCACAGTCTGTGCCTAGGGCTACTTGAAGAGGAAACAAACCATAGAGACAAAACTGAGAACTCCTTTATTTTGTCAAGTTTCAAAGAGCTACTACAAACCATGTTGGATTTAGAGTTCCAAATTCATCGATCTATATAGGAGAGAACAGAGTGAAACCTAAACATAAAAACAGCTACTGTAAACGAACGCTTCAACCTAGAAGAACAAAATTTGGTGAGCCAAGTGGGAATTGTGGACTTTTCATTACCACCACGTATCATCAAGATTGGGTGAAAAAGTATTTGCTGGTATTTCGGAAACTCGTAATTTCTTGGAAACTTGGCAACCCTCTCAATGAAAGTGCTTTTCCACAGTCTCTGCTTAGGGTTAATTTAAGCGGAAACAAATCTTAGAGACAAAACTGAGAACTCCTTTATTTTGTCAAGTTTCAAATAGCTACTACAAACCATATTGGATTTAGAGTTCCAAATTCATCTATCTATATAGGAGAGAACAGAGTGAAACCTAAAAATAGAAACTGCTACTGAAAACGAACGCTTCAACATAGAAGAACAAAATTTGGTGAGTCAAGTGGGATTTGTGTACCAATCGTAAACACCAAGTATCATCAAGATTCGGTGAAAAAATATTTGCTGGTATTTCGGAAACTCGTAATTTGTTGGACCCTTGGCAACCCCTCTCAAGGAAAGTGCTTTTCCACAGTCACTGCTTAGGGCTACTTGAAGCGGAAACAAATCATAGAGACAAAACTGAGAACTCCTTTACTTTGCCAAGTTTCAAAGAGCTACTACAAACCATATTGGATTTACAATTCCAAATTCATCTATCTATATAGGAGAGACAGAGTGAAACCTAAATATAAAAACTGCTACTGTAGACGAACGCTTCAACCTAGAAGAACAAAATTTGGTGAGCCAAGTGGGATTTGTGTACTGATCATCACCACCAAGTATCATAAAGATTGGGTGAAAAAATATTTGCTGGTATTTCGGAAACTCGTTATTGCTTAGAAGCTTGGCAACCCCTCTCAATGAAAGTGCTTTTCCACAGTCTGTGCCTAGGGCTACTTGAAGAGGAAACAAACCATATAGACAAAACTGAGAACTCCTTTATTTTGTCAAGTTTCAAAGATCTTCTAAAAACCATGTTGGATTTAGAGTTCCAAATTCATCTATCTATATAGCAGAGAACAGAGTGCAACCTAAATATTGAAACTTCTACTGTAGACGAACGCTTCAACCTAGAAGAACAAAATTTGGTGAGCCAAGTGGGATTTGTGTACCGATCATTACCACCATGTATGATCAAGATTGGGTGACAAAATATTTGCTGGTATTTCGGAAACTCGTTATTTCTTAGAAGCTTGGCAACCCCTCTCAATGAAAGTGCTTTTCCACAGTCTGTGCCTAGGACTACTAAAAGAGGAAACAAAACATAGAGACAAAACTGAGAACTCCTTTATTTTGTCAAGTTTTAAAGAGCTACTGCAAACCATATTGGATTTAGAGTTACAAATTCATCAATCTATAAAGGAGAGTACAGAGTGAAACCTAAAAATAAAAACTGCTACTGTAAATGAACGCTTCAACCTAGATGAACAAAATTTGGTGAGCCAAGTGGGATTTGAGTACTGATCATCACCACCAAGTATCATGAAAATTGGATTAAAAAATATTTGCTGGTATTTCGGAAACTCGTTATTTCTTAGAAGCTTGGCAACCCCTCTCAATGAAAGTGCTTTTCCACAGTCTGTGCCTAGGGCTACTTTAAGAGGAAACAAACCACAGAGACAAAACTGAGAACTCTTTTATTTTGTCAATTTCAAATAGCTACTACAAACCATGTTGGATTTAGAGTTCCAAATTCATCGATCTATTTAGGAGAGAACAGAATGAAACCTAAATATAAAAACTGCTACTGTAGACGACTGCTTCAACCTAGAAGAACAAAATTTCGTGAGCCAAGTGGGATTTGTGTACCGATCACCACCACCAAGTATCATCAAGATTCGGTGAAAAAATATTTGCTGGTATTTCGGAAACTCGTTATTTCTTAGAAGCTTGGCAACCCCTCTCAATGAAAGTGATTTTCCACAGTCAGTGCCTAGGGCTACTTGAAGAGGAATCAATCCATATAGACAAAACTGAGAACTCCTTCATTTTGCCAAGTTTGAAAGAGCTACTACAAACCATTTTGGATTTAGAGTTCCAAATTCATTTATCTATATAGGAGAGAACAGAGTGAAACCTAAAATTAAAAACTGCTACTGTAAACGAACGCTTCAACCTAGAAGAACAAAATTTGCTAAGCCAAGTGGGATTTGTGAAATGATCATTACCACCTAGTATCATCAAGATTCGGTGAAAAAATATTTGCTGGTATTTCGGAAACTCGTTATTTCTTAGAAGCTTGGCAACCCCTCTCAATGAAAGTGCTTTTCCACAGTCTGTGCCTAGGACTACTTGAAGAGGAAACAAAACATAGAGAAAAAACTGAGAACTACTTTATTTTGTCAAGTTTCAAAGAGCTACTGCAAACCATATTGGATTTAGAGTTCCAAATTCATCTATCTATATAGGAGAGAACAGAGTGAAACCTAAACATAAAAACTGCTACTGTAGACGAACGCTTCAACCTAGAAAAACAAAATTTGGTGAGCCAAGTGTTATTTTTGGACAGATTATCACCACCAAGTATCATCAAGATTGGGTGAAAAAATATTTGCTGGTATTTCAGAAACTCGTTATTTCTTAGAATCTTGGCAACCCCTCTCAATCAAAGTGCTTTTCCACAGTCTGTGCCTAGGGCTACTTGAAGATGAAACAAACCATAGAGACAAAACTGAGAGTTCCTTTATTGTGTCAAGTTTCAAATAGCCACTACAAACCATGTTGGATTTAGTGTTCCAAATTCATCTATCTATATAGCAGAGAACAGAGTGAAACCTGAACTTAAAAACTGCTACTGTAGACGAACGCTTCAACCTAGAAGAACCAAATTTGGTGAATCAAGTGGGATTTGTGTACTGATCATTACCACCAAGTATCACCAAAATTGGGTGAAAAAATATTTGCTGGTATTTCGGAAACTCGTTATTGCTTAGAAGCTTGGCAACCCCTCTCAATGAAAGTGCTTTTCCACAGTCTGTGCCTAGGGCTACTTGAAGAGGAAACAAACCATAGAGACAAAACTGAGAACACCTTTATTTTGTCAAGTTTCAAAGATCTTCTACAAACCATGATGGATTCAGAGTTCCAAATTCATCTATCTATATAGCAGAGATAGAGTGCAACCTAAATATTGAAACTTCTCCTGTAGAGGAACGCTTCAACCTAGAAGAACAAAATTTGGTGAGCCAAGTGGGATTTGTGTACCGATCATTACCACCATGTATCATCAAGATTGGGTGAAAAAAATGTTTGCTGGTACTTCGGAAACTCGTTATTTCTTAGAAGCTTGGCAACCCCTCTCAATGAAAGTGCTTTTTCACAGTCTGTGCGTAGGACTACTAAAAGAGGAAACAAAACTTAGAGACAAAACTGAGAACTACTTTATTTTGTCAAGTTTTAAAGTGCTACTGCAAACCGTATTGGATTTAGAGTTCCAAATTCATCTATCTATATAGGAGAGTACAGAGTGAAACCTAAAAATAAAAACTGCTACTGTAAACGAATGCTTCAACCTAGAAGAACAAAATTTGGTGAGCCAAGTGGGAATTGTGTACTTGTCGTTACCACCACATATCATCAAGATTGGGTGAAAAAATATTTGCTGGTATTTCGGAAACTCGTTATTTCTTAGAAGCTTGGCAACCCCTCTTAATTAAAGTGCTTTTCAAGAGTCTGTGCCTAGGACTACTTGAAGAGGAAACAAATCATAAAGACAAAACTGAGAACTACTTTATTTTGTCAAGTTTCAAAGAGCTACAGCAAACCATGTTGGATTTAGAGTTCCAAATTCATCTATCTATATAGGAGAGGACAGAGGAAAACCTAAATATAAAAACTGCTACTGTAGACGAATGCTTCAACCTAGAAGAACAAAATTTGGTGAGCCAAGTGGGATTCTTTTACCGATCATCACCCCCAAGTATCATCAAGATTGGGTGAAAAAATATTTGCTGGTATTTCGGAAATTCGTTATTTCTTAGAAGCTTGGCAACCGCTCTCAATGAAAGTGCTTTTCCACAGTCTGTGCCTAGGGCTACTTGAAGAGGAAACAAACCACAGAGACAAAACTGAGAACTCTTTTATTTTGTCAAGTTTCAAATAGCTACTACAAACCATGTTGTATTTAGAGTTCCAAATTCATCTATCTATTTAGGAGAGAACAGAGTGAAACCTAAATATAAAAACTGGAACTGTAGACGAACGCTTCACCCTAGAAGAACAAATTTGGTCAGCCAAGTGGGATTTGTGTATTGATCATTACCACCAAGTATCATCAACATTGGGTGAAAAAATATTTGCTGGTATTTCAGAAACTCGTTATTTCTCAGAAGCTTGGCAACCCTTCTCTATGAAGGTGCTTTTCCACAGAATATGCCTAGGACTACTAAAAGAGGAAACAAAACATAGAGACAAAACTGAGAACTACTTTATTTTGTCAAGTTTCAAAGAGCTACTGCAATCCATATTGGATTTAGAGTTCCAAATTAATCTATCTATATAGGAGAGAACGGAGTGAAATCTAAATATAAAATCTGCTACTGTAGACGAACGCTTCAACGTAGAAGAACAAAATTTGGTGAGCCAAGTTATATTTGTGGACCGCTCATCACCATCAATTATCATCAAGATTGTGTGAAAAAATATTTGCTGGTATTTCAGAAACTCGGTATTTCTTAGAAGCTTGGTAACCCCTCTCAATGAAAGTGCTTTTCCACAGTATGTGCCTTAGGGCTACTTGAAGAGGAAACAAACCATAGAGACAAAACTGAGAACTGTTTTATTTTGTCAATTTCAAATAGCTACTACAAACCATGTTGGATTTAGAGTTCCAAATTCATCTATCTATTTAGGAGAAAACAGAATGAAACCTAAATATAAAAACTGCTACTGTAGATGACTGCTTCAACCTAGAAGAACAAAATTTGGTGAGCCAAGTGGGATTTGGGTACCGATCATCACCACCAAGTATCATCAAGATTCGGTGAAAAAATATTTGCTGGTATTTCGGAAACTCGTTATTTCTTAGAAGCTTGGCAACCCCGCTCAATGAAAGTGATTTTCCACTGTCAGTGCCTAGGGCTACTTGAAGAGGAATCAATCCATATAGACAAAACTGAGAACTCCTTTATTTTGCCAAGTTTCAAAGAGCTACTACAAACCATTTTCGATTTAGAGGTCCAAATTCATCTATCTATATAGGAGAGAACAGAGTGAAACCTAAAAATAAAAACTGCTACTGTAAACGAACGCTTCAACCTGGAAGAACAAAATTTGCTAAGCCAAGTGGGATTTGTGTACTGATCATCACCAACAAGTATCATCAATATTGGGTGAAAAAATATTTGCTGGTATTTCGGAAACTCGTTATTTCTTAGAAGCTTGGCAACCCTTCTCTATGAAGGTGCTTTTCCACAGGCTATGCCTAGGACTACTAAAAGAGGAAACAAAACATAGAGACAAAACTGAGAACTACTTTATTTTGTCAAGTTTCAAAGAGCTACAGCAATCCATATTGGATTCAGAGTTCCAAATTAATCTATCTATATAGGAGAGAACAGAGTGAAACCTAAATATAAAATCTGCTACTGTAGACGAACGCTTCAACCTAGAAGAACAAAATTTGGTGAGCCAAGTTGGATTTGTGGACCTCTCATCACCATCAAGTATCATCAAGATTGGGTGAAAAAATATTTCCTGGTATTTCAGAAACTCGTTATTTCTTAGAAGCTTGGCAACCCCTCTCAATGAAAGTGCTTTTCCACAGTATGTGCCTAGGGCTTCTTGAAGAGGAAACAAACCATAGAGACAAAACTGAGAACTCCCTTTATTTTGTCAAGTTTCAAAGAGCCACTAGAAACCATGTTGGATTTAGAGTTCCAAATTCATCTATCTATATAGGAGAGAATAGAGTGAATCCTAAAAATAAAAACTGCTACTGTAGACGAACGCTTCAACCTAGAAGAACAAAATTTGGTGAACCAGGTGGCATTGTGTACTGATCATTACGACAAAGTATCATCAAGATTGGGTGAAAAAATATTTGCTGGTATTTCGGAAACTCGTAATTTCTTGGAAGGTTCGCAACCCCTCTCAATGAAAGTGGTTTTCCACAGTCAGTGCCTAGGGCTACTTAAAGAGGAAACAATCCATAGAGACAAAAGTGAGACTTCCTTTATTTTGTCAAGTTTCAAAGAGCTACTACAAAACATGTTGGATTTAGAGTTCCAAATTTATCTATCTATATAAGAGAGAACAGAGTGAAACCTAAAAATAAAAACTGCTACTGTAAACGAATGCATCAAACTAGAAGGACAAAATTTGGTGAGCCAAGTGGGATTTGTGTCCTGATCATTACAACCAAGTATCATCAAGTGTTGGGTGAAAAATATTTGCTGGTATTTCAGAAACTCGTTATTTCTTAGAAGCTTGGCAAACCCCTCTCAATGAAAGTGATTTTCCACAGTCAGTTCGTAGGGCTACTTGAAGAGGAATCAATCCATATAGACAAAACTGAGAACTCCTTTATTTTGCCAAGTTTCAAAGAGCTACTACAAACCATTTTGGATTTAGAGGTCCAAATTCATCTATCTATATAGGAGAGAACAGAGTGATACCTAAAATAAAAACTGCTACTGTAAATGAACGCTTCAACCTAGAAGAACAAAATTTGCTAAGCCAAGTGGGATTTGTGTACTGATCATTACCACCAAGTATCATCAAGATTCGGTGAAAAAATATTTGCTGGTATTTCTGAAACTCGTTATTTCTTAGAAGCTTGGCAACCCCTCTCAATGAAAGTTCTTTTCCACAGTCTGGGCCTAGGACTACTTGAAGAGGAAACAAAACATAGAGACAAAACTGAGAACTACTTTATTTTGTCAAGTTTCAAAGAGCTACTACAAACCATATTGGATTTAGAGTTCCAACATCATCTATCTATATAGGAGAGAACAGAGTGAAACCTAAATATAAAAACTGCTACTGTAGACGAACACTTCAACCTAGAAAAACAAAAATTGGTGAGCCAAGTGTTATTTGTGGACAGATCATCACCACCAACTATCGTCAAGATTGGGTGAAAAAATATTTGCTGGTATTTCAGAAACTCGTTATTTCTTAGAATCTTGGCAACCCCTCTCCATGAAAGTGCTTTTCCACAGTCTGTGCCTAGGGCTACTTGAAGAGGAAACAAACAATAGAGACAAAACTGAGAACTCTTTTATTTTGACAACGTTCAAAAGCTACTACAAACCATGTTGGGTTTAGAGTTCCAAATTCATCTATCTATATAGGAGAGAACAGAGGTGAAACCTAAAATTTAAAAACTGCTACTGTAGACGAACACTTCAACCTAGAAGAACAAAATTTGGTGAGCCAAGTGGGATTTGTTTACCGATCATCACCACCAATTATCATCAATATTGGGTGAAAAAATATTTGCTGGTATTTCGAAACTCGTTATTTCTTAGAAGCTTGGCAACTGCTCTCAATGAAAGTGCTTTTCCACAGTCTGTGCCTAGGGCTACTTAGAAGAGGAAACAAACCACAGAGACAAAACTGAGAACTCTTTTATTTTGTCAAGTTTCAAATAGCTACTACAAAACCATGTTGGATTTAGAGTTCCAAATTCATGTATCTATATAGGAGAGAACAGAGTGAAACCTAAAAATAAAAACTGCTACTGTAAATGAACGGTGCAACCTAAAAGAACAAAATTTGGAGAGCAAGTGGAATTTGTTTACTTGTCATTACCACCACGTATCATCAACATTGGGTGAAAAAATATTTGCTGGTATTTCGGAAACTCGGGATTTCTTGGAAGCTTGGCAACCCCTTTCAATGAAATGGTTTTCCACAGTCTCTGCTTAGGGCTACATGAAGCGGAAACAAATCATAGAGACAAAACTGAGAACTCCTTTCTTTTGTCACGTTTCAAAGAGCTACTACAAACCATGTTGCATTTAGAGTTCCAAATTCATCTATCTATATAGGAGAGAAGAGAGTGAAACCTAAAATTAAAAACTGCTACTGTAAACAAACGCTTCAACCTAGGAGAACAAAAATTTGGTGAGCCAAGTGGGATTTGTGTACTTGTCATTACCACCACGTATCATCAACATTGGGTGAAAAAATATTTGCTGGTATTTCGGAAACACGTAATTTCTTGGAAGCTTGGCAACCCCTTTCAATGAAAGTGCTTTTTCACAGACTCTGCATAGGGCTACATGAAGCGGCAACAAATCAAAGATTCAAAATTGAGAACTCCTTTATTTTGTCAAGTTTCAAAGAGCTACTACAAACCATGTTGGATTTAGAGTTCCAAATTCATCTATCTATAAAGGCGAGAAAAGAGGGAAAGTAAAAAATATAATCTGCTAATGTAAATGAACGCTTCATCCTAGAAGAACCAAATTTGGTGAGTCAAGTGGGATTTGTGTACCGATCATTACTACCAAGTATCATCAAGGTTGGGTGAAAAATATTTTCTGGCATTTCCGAAACTCGTTTTTTCCTTAGAAGCTTGGCAACCCCTCTCAATGAAAGTGCTTTTCCACAGTCTGTGCCTAGGGCGACTTGAAGAGGAAAACAAACAATAGAGACAAAAGTGTGAACTCCTTTACTTTGTCAAGTTTCAAAGAGCTATTACACATAATGTTGGATTTAGAGTTCCAAATCATCTATCTATGTAGAAGAGAACAGAGTGAAACCTAAATATAAAAACTGCTACTCTAGACGAACGCTTCAACCCAGAAGAACAAAATTTTTTGAGCCAAGTGGGGTTTGTGTACTTATCATTACCACCAAGTATCATCAAGATTGGGTGAAAAAATATTTACTGGGATTTCGGAATCTCGTTATTTCTTAAAAGCTTGGCAACCCCACTCAATGAAAGTGCATTTCCACAGTCTGTGCCTAGGGCGACTTGAAGAGGAAACAAACCATACAGACAAAACTGAGAACTCCTTTACTTTGTCAAGTTTCAAATAGCTATTACACACCATGATGGATTTAGAGTTCCAAATTCATCTATCTATTTAGGAGAGAACAGAGTGAACCTAAAAATAAAACTGCTCCTGTAGACGAACGCTTCAACCCAGAAGAACAAAATATGGTGAGCCAAGTGCGATTTGTGTACTGATCATTACCACCAAGTATCATCAACATTGGGTGAAAAAAATTTTGCTGGTATTTCGGAAACTCGTTATTTCTTAGAAGCTTGGCAACCACTCTCAATGAAAGTGGTTTTCCACAGTCTGTGCCTATGGCAACTTGAAGAGGAAACAAACCATAGAGACAAAACTGACAACTCCTTTATTTTGTCAACTTTCAAAGAGCTACTACAAACCATGTTGTAATTAGAGTTCCAAATTCATCTATCTATATAGGAGAGAACAGAGTGAAACCTAAAAATAAAAACTGCTACTGTAAACGAAGGCTTCAACCTAGAAGAACAAAATTTGTGAGCCTAGTGGGATTTGTGTACTTGTCATTAACACCACGTATCATCAACGCTGGCTGAAAAAATATTTGCTGGTATTTCGGAAACTCGTAATTTCTTGGAAACCTGGCAACACCTTTAAAAGAAAGTGCTTTTCCACAGTCTCAGCTTAGGTCTACATGATGCGGAAACAAATAATAGAGACAAATGAAAACTCCTTTATTTTGTCAAGTTTCAAAGAGCTACTACAAACCATGTTGGATTTAGAGTTCCACATTCATCTATCTATATAGGAGAGAACAGAGGGAACTTAAAAATATAAACTGCTACTGTAAATGAACGCTTCCACCTAGAAGAACAAAATTTGGTGAGTCAAGTGGGATTTGTGTTCCGATCATTAGTACCAAGTATCATCAAGATTGGGTGAAAAAATATTTGCTGGTATTTCGGAAACTCCTTATTTCTTAGAAGCTGGGAAACCCCTCTCAATGAAAGTGTTTTTCCACAGTCTGTGCCTAGGGCTACTTGAAGACGATACAAACCATACAGACAAAACTGAGAAATCCTTTATTTTTTCAACTTTCAAAGAGCTACTACAAACCATGTTGGATTTATAGTTCCAAATTCATCTATCTATATAGGAGAGAACAGAGTGAAACCTAAAAATAAAAAGTGCTACTGTATACGAACGCTTCAACCTAGAAGAACAAAATTTGGTGAGGCAAGTGGGATTTGTGTACTGATCATTACCACCAAGTATCATCAGCATTGGTGAAAAAATATTTGCTGGTATTTCGGAAAATCTTTATTTCTTAGAAGCTTGGCAACCCCTCTCAATGAAAGTGCTTTTCCACAGTCTGTCCCTTGGGCTTCTTTAGGAGGAAACAAACCATAGACACAAAACCGAGAACTCATTTATTTTGTCAACTTTCAAAGAGCTACTACAAACCATGTTGGATTTAGAGTTCCAAATTCATGTACCTATATAGGAGAGAACAGAGTGAAACCTAAAAATAAAAACTGCTACTCTAAACGAACACTGAAATCTAGAAGAACAAAATTTGGTGAGCCAAGTGGAATATGTGTACTTGTCATTACCACCACGTATCATCAACACTGGGTGAAAAAATATTTGCTGGTATTTCGGAAACTCGTAATTTCTTGGAAGCTTGGAAACCCCTTTCAATGAAAATGCTTTTCCACAGTCTCTGCTTAGGGCTACATGAAGCGGAAACAAATCATAGAGACAAAACTGAGAACTACTTT
>NW_027513829.1:41558-89287 GCF_048772815.1 Callospermophilus lateralis | reverse complement strand
CTCTCAATTTAAGTGCTTTTCCACCGTTTGTGCCTGGGGCTACTTGAAGAGGAAACAAACCATAGAGACAAAACTGAGAACTCTTTTATTTTGTCAAGTTTCAAGGAGCCATTACAAACCATGTTGGATTTAGAGTTCCAAATTCATCTTTCTATATAAAGGGAACAGAGTGAAACCTAAACATAAAAACTGCTCCTGTAGACGAATGCTTTAACCTAGAAGAACAAAATTTGATGAGCCAAGTGGGATTTGTGTACTGATCATTACCACCAAGTATCATCAAGATTGGGTGAAAATATATTTGCTGGTATTTCGGAAACTCGTAATTTCTTGGAAGCTTGGCAACCCCTATCAATGAATGTGCTTTTCCACAGTCAGTGCTTAGGGCTACTTGAAGCGGAAACAAATCATAGAGACAAAACTGAGAACTCCTTTATTTTGTCAAGGTTCAAAGAGCTACTACAAACCATGTTGGATTTAGAGTTCCAAATTCATCTATCTCTATAGGAGAGAACAGTGTGAAACCTAAAAATAAAAACTGCTACTGAAAACGAACGCATCAAGCTAGAAGAACAATATTTGGTGAGTCAAGTGGGATTTGTGTACCGATCATTACCACCAAGTATCATCAAGATTGGGTGAAAAAGTATTTGCTGGTTTTTCGGAAACTCGTAATTTCTTGGAAGCTTGGCAACCCCTCTCAATGAAAGTGCTTTTCACCGTTTGTGCCTGGGGCTACTTGAAGAGGAAACAAACCATAGAGACAAAACTGAGAACTCCTTTATTTTGTCAAGGTTCAAGGAGCCATTACAAACCATGTTGGATTTAGAGTTCCAAATTCATCTTTCTATATAAAGGAAACAGAGTGAAACCTAAACATAAAAACTGCTCCTGTAGATGAACGCTTCAACCTAGAAGAACAAAACTTGGTGAGCCAAGTGGGATTTGTGTACTGATCATTACCACCAAGTATCATCAAGATTGGGTGAAAATATATTTGCTGGTATTTCAGAAACTCGTAATTTCTTGGAAGCTTGGCAACCCCTATCAATCAATGTGCTTTTCCACAGTCAGTGCTTAGGGCTACTTGAAGCGGAAAGAAATCATAGAGACAAATCTGACAATTCCTTTATTTTGTCAAGTTTCAAAGAGCTACTACAAACCATGTTGGATTTGGAGTTTCAAATTCATCTATCTATATAGGAGAGAACAGAGTGAAACCTAAATAAAAAATTGCTACTCTAGACGAACGCTTCAACCTAGAAGAACAAAATTTGTTGAGCCAAGTGGGATTTGTATACTGATCATCACCACCAAGTATCCTCAAGATTGGATGGAAAAATATTTGCTGGTTTTCGGAAAATCGTTATTTCTTAGAAGCTTGGTAACCCCTCTCAATGAAAGTGCTTTTCCACAGTCTGTGCTAAGGGCTACTTGAAGAGGAAACAAACCATAAAGACAAAACTGAGAACTCCTTTATTTTGTCAAGTTTCAAAGAGCTACTACAAACCATGTTGGATTTAGAGTTCCAAATTCATCTATCTATATAGGAGAGAACAGAGTGAAACCTAAAAATAAAAACTGCTACGGAAAACGAACGCTTCAACGTAGAAGAACAAAATTTGGTGAGTCAAGTGGGATTTGTGTACCGATCGTAAACACCATGTATCATCAAGATTGGGTGAAAAAATATTTGCTGGAATTTCGGAAACTCGTAATTTCTTGGAAGCTTGGCAACCCCTCTCAAGGAAACTGCTTTTCCCACAGTCACTGCTTAGGGCTACTTGAAGCGGAAACAAATCATAGAGACAAAACTGAGAACTCCTTTATTTTGTCAAGTTTCAAAGAGCTACTACAAACCATGTTGGATTTAGAGTTCCAAATTCATCTATTTATATAGGAGAGAACAGAGTGAAACCTAAATATAAAATTGCTACTGTAGACGAACGCTTCAACCTAGAAGAACAAAATTTGGTGAACCAAGTGGGAGTTGTGTACTGATCATCACCACCAAGTATCATCAAGATTGGGTGAAAAAATATTTGCTGGTATTTCGGAAACTCGTCATTTCTTAGAAGCTTGGCAACCCCTCTCAATGAAAGTGCTTTTCCCCAGTATGTGCAGGGCTACTTGAAGAGGAAACAAAGCATAGAGACAAAACTGAGAACTCCTTTATTTTGTCAATTTTCAAAGAGCTACTACAAACCATGTTGCATTTAGAGTTCCAAATTCATCTATCTATGTATGAGAGAACAGAGAGAAACCTGAAAATAAAAACTGCTACTGAAAACGAACGCATCAAGCTAGAAGAACAATATTTGGTGAGTCAAGTGGGATTTGTTTACCGATCATTACCACCAAGTATCATCAAGATTGGGTGAAAAAGTATTTGCTGGTTTTTCTGAAACTCGTAATTTCTTGGAAGCTTGGCAACCCCTCTCAATTTAAGTGCTTTTCCACCGTTTGTGCCTGGGGCTACTTGAAGAGGAAACAAACCATAGAGACAAAACTGAGAACTCTTTTATTTTGTCAAGTTTCAAGGAGCCATTACAAACCATGTTGGATTTAGAGTTCCAAATTCATCTTTCTATATAAAGGGAACAGAGTGAAACCTAAACATTAAAACTGCTCCTGTAGACAAATGCTTTAACCTAGAAGAACAAAATTTGATGAGCCAAGTGGGATTTGTGTACTGATCATTACCACCAAGTATCATCAAGATTGGGTGAAAATATATTTGCTGGTATTTCGGAAACTCGTAATTTCTTGGAAGCTTGGCAACCCCTATCAATGAATGTGCTTTTCACAGTCAGTGCTTAGGGCTACTTGAAGCGGAAAGAAATCATAGAGACAAAACTGAGTATTCCTTTATTTTGTCAAGTTTCAAAGAGCTACTAGAAACCATGTTGGATTTAGAGTTCCAAATTCATCTATCTATATAGGAGAGAACAGAGTGAAACCTAAATAAAAAATTGCTACTGTAGACGAACGCTTCAACCTAGAAGAACAAAATTTGTTGAGCCAAGTGGTATTTGTATACTGATCATCACCACCAAGAATCATCAAGATTGGGTGAAAAAATATTTGCCGGTATTTCGGAAACTCGTAATTTCTTGGAAGCTTGGCAACCTCTCAAAGAAAGTGCTTTTCCACCGTTTGTGCCTGGGGCTACTTGAAGAGGAAACAAACCATAGAGACAAAACTGAGAACTCCTTTATTTTGTCAATTTTCAAAGAGCTACTACAAACCATGTTGGATTTACAGTTCCAAATTCATCTATCTATGTATGAGAGATCAGAGAGAAACCTAAAAATAAAAACTGCTACTGAAAACGAACGCATCAAGCTAGAAGAACAATATTTGGTGAGTCAAGTGGGATTTGTGTACCGATCATTACCACCAAGTATCATCAAGATTTGGTTAAAAAGTATTTGCTGGTTTTTCGGAAACTCGTAATTTCTTTTAAGCTTGGCAACCCCTCTCAATGAAAGTGCTTTTCACCGTTTGTGCATGGGGCTACTTGAAGAGGAAACAAACCATAGAGACAAAACTGAGAACTCCTTTATTTTGTCAAGGTTCAAGGAGCCATTACAAACCATGTTGGATTTAGAGTTCCAAATTCATCTTTCTATATAAAGGAAACAGAGTGAAACCTAAACATAAAAACTGCTCCTGTAGATGAACGCTTCAACCTAGAAGAACAAAACTTGGTGAGCCAAGTGGGATTTGTGTACTGATCATTAGCACCAAGTATCATCAAGATTGGGTGAAAATATATTTGCTGGTATTTTAGAAACTCGTAATTTCTTGGAAGCTTGGCAACCCCTATCAATCAATGTGCTTTTCCACAGTCAGTGCTTAGGGCTACTTGAAGCGGAAAGAAATCATAGAGACAAAACTGACAATTCCTTTATTTTGTCAAGTTTCAAAGAGCTACTACAAACCATGTTGATTTGGAGTTTCAAATTCATCTATCTATATAGGAGAGAACAGAGTGAAACCTAAATAAAAAATTGCTACTGTAGACGAACGCTTCAACCTAGAAGAACAAAATTTGTTGAGCCAAGTGGGATTTGTATACTGATCATCACCACCAAGTATCCTCAAGATTGGAGGGAAAAATATTTGCTGGTTTTCGGAAAATCGTTATTTCTTAGAAGCTTGGCAACCCCTCTCAATGAAAGTGCTTTTCCACAGTCTGTGCCAGGGGTACTTGAAGAGGAAACAAACCATAGAGACAAAACTGAGAACTCCTTTATTTTTTAAATTTTCAAAGAGCTACTACAAACCATGTTGGATTTAGAGTTCCAAATTCATCTATCTATGTATGAGAGAACAGAGAGAAACCTAAAAATAAAAACTGCTACTGAAAACGAACGCATCAAGCTAGAAGAACAATATTTGGTGAGTCAAGTGGGATTTGTGTACCGATCATTACCACCAAGTATCATCAAGATTGGGTGAAAAAGTATTTGCTGGTTTTTCGGAAACTCCTAATTTCTTGGAAGCTTGGCAACCCCTCTCAATGAAAGTGCTTTTCCACAGTCTCTGCCTAGGGCTACTTGAAGAGGAAACAAACCATAGAGACAAAACTGAGAACTCCTTTATTTTGTCAACTTTCAAAGAGCTACTTCAAACCATGTTGGATTTAGAGTTCCAAATTCATCTATCCATATAGGAGAGAACAGAGTGAAACCTAAACATAAAAACTGCTCCTGTAGACGAACGCTTCAACCTAGAAGAACAAAATTTGGTGAGCCAAGTGGGATTTTTGTACTGATCATTACCACCAAGTATCATCAAGATTGGGTGAAAAAATATTTGCTGGTATTTCGGAAACTAGTAATTTCTTGGAATCTTGGCAACCCCTATCAATGAATGTGCTTTTCCACAGTCACTGCTTAGGGCTATTGAAGCGGAAAGAAATCATACGGACAAAACTGAGAACTCCTTTATTTTGTCAAGTTTCAAAGAGCTACTTCAAACCATGTTGGATTTAGAGTTCCAAATTCATCTATCCATATAGGAGAGAACAGAGTGAAACCTTAATAAGAAAAATTGCTACTGTAGACAAACGCTTCAACCTAGAAGAACAAAATGTGTTGAGCCAAGTGGGATTTGTATACTGATCATCACCACCAAGTATCCTCAAGATTGGATGAAAAAATATTTGCTGGTATATCAGAAACTCGTTATTTCTTTGAAGCTTGGCAACCCCTCTCAATGAAAGTGCTTTTCCACAGTCTGTGCCTAGGGCTACTTGAAGAGGAAACAAACCATAGAGACAAAACTGAGAACTCCTTTATTTTGTCAAGTTTCAAAGAGCTACTACAAACCATGTTGGATTTAGATTTCCAAATTCATCTATCCATATAGGAGAGAACAGAGTGAAACCTAAATATAAAAACTGGTATTGTAGACGAACGCTTCAACCTAGAAGAACAAAATTTGGTGAGCCAAGTGGGATTTGTGTACTGATCATTACCACCAAGTGTCATCAAGTTTGCGTGAAAAAATATTTGCTGGTATTTCGGAAACTCGTTATTTCTTAGAAGCTTGGCAACCCCACTCAATGAAAGTGCTCTTCCACAGTCTGTTCCTAGGGGTACTTGAAGAGGAAACAAACCATAGAGACAAAACGGAGAACTCCTTTATTTTGTCAAGTTTCAAAGAGCTACTACAAACCACGTTGGATTTAGAGTTCCAAATTTATCTATCTATATAGGAGACAACAGTGTGAAACCTAAACATAAAAACTGCTACTGTAAACGAACGCTTCAACGTAGAAGAACAAAATTTGGTGAGCCAAGTGGGATTTGTAGACTTGTCATTACAACCACGTATCATCAAGATTGGGTGAAAAAAATTTTGCTGGTATTCCAGAAACTCGTAATTTCTTGGAAGCTTGGCAACCAATCTCAATGAAAGTGCTTTTCCACAATCTCTGCTTATGGCTACTTGAAGCGGAAACAAATCATAGAGACAAAACTGAGAACTCCTTTATTTTGTCAAGGTTCAAAGAGCTACTACAAACCATGTTGGACTTAGAGTTCCAAATTCATCTATCTATATAGGAGAGAACAGAGTGAAACCTAATAATAAAAACTGCTACTGAAAACGAACGCTAAACATAGAAGAACAAAATTTGGTGAGTCAAGTGGGAGTTGTGTACCGATCGTAAACACCATGTATCATCAAGATTGGGTGAAAAAATATTTGCTGGTATTTCGGAAACTCGTAATTTCTTGGAAGCTTGACAACCCCTCTCAAGGAAAGTGCTTTTCCACAGTCACTGCTTAGGGCTACTTGAAGCGGAAACAAATCATAGAGACAAAACAGAGAACTCCTTTATTTTGTCAAGTTTCAAAGAGCTACTACAAACCATGTTGTATTTAGAGTTCCAAATTCATCTATCTATATAGGAGAGAACAGAGTGAAACCTAAATAAAAAAATTGCTACTGTAGACGAACGCTTCAACCTAGAAGAACAAAATTTGTTGAGCCAAGTGGGATTTGTATACTGATCATCACCACCAAGTATCATCAAGATTGGGTGAAAAATTATTTGCTGGTATTTTGGAATCCTGTAATTTCTTGGAAGCTTGGCAACCTCTCAATGAAATTGCTTTTCCACTGTTTGTGCCTGGGGCTACTTGAAGAGGAAACAAACCATAGGGTCAAAACTGAGAACTCCTTTATTTTGTCAGGTTTCAAAGAGCCACTACAAACCATGTTGGATTTAGAGTTCCAAATTCATCTATCTATATAAGAGAGAACAGAGTGAAACCTAAACTTAAAAACTACTCCTGTAGACGAACGCTTCAACCTAGAAGAACAAAATTTGGTGAGCCAAGTGGTATTTGTGTACTGATCATTACCACCAAGTATCATCAAGATTGGGTGAGAAAATATTTGCTGGTATTTCGGAAACTAGTTATTTCTTAGAAGCTTGGCAACCCCTCTCAATGAAAGTGCTTTTCCACAGTCTGTGCCTAGGGCTACTTGAAGAGAAACAAACCATAGAGACAAAACTGAGAAATCCTTTATTTTGTCAAGTTTCAAAGAGCTACTACAAACCATGTTGGATTTAGAGTTCAAATTCACCTATCCATATAGGAGAGAACAGAGTGAAACCTAAACATAAAAATTGCTACTGTAAACAAACGCTTCAACGTAGAAGAACAAAATTTGGTGAGCCAAGTGGGATTTGTAGACTTGTCGTTACAACCACGTATCATCAAGATTGGGTAAAAAATATTTGCTGGTATTCTGGAAACTCGTAATTTCTTGGAAGCTCGGCAACCCCTTTCAATGAAAGTGCTTTTCCACAGTCTCTGCTTAGGGCTACTTGAAACGGAAACAAATCATAGAGACAAAACTGAGAACTCCTTTAGTTTGTCAAGATTCAAAGAGCTACTACAAACCATGTTGGATTTAGAGTTCCAAATTCATCTGTCTATATAGGAGAGAACAGAGTGAAACCTAAGAATAAAAACTGCTAATGAAAACGAACGCATCAACCTAGAAGAACCAAATTTGGTGAGTCAAGTTGGATTTGTGTACCGATCATTAACACCAAGTATCATCAAGATTGGGTGAAATATATTTGCTGGTATTTCCCAAACTCGTAATTTCTTGGAAGCTTGGCAACACCTCTCAATGAAATTGCTTTTCCACCGTTTGTGCCTCGGGCTACTTGAGGAGGAAACAAACCATAGAGACAAAACTGAGAACTCCTTTATTTTGTCAGGTTTCAAAGAGCCACTACAAACCATGTTGGTTTTAGAGTTCCAAATTCATCTATCTATATACGAGAGAACAGAGTGAAACCTAAACGTAAAAACTGGTACTGTAGACGAACGCTTCAACCTAGAAGAACAAAGTTTGGTAAGCCAAATGGGAATTGTGTACAGATGATTACCACCAAGTATCATCAAGATTGGGTGAAAAAATATTTGCTGGTATTTTGGAAACTCGTAATTACTTGGGAGCTTGGAAACCCCTCTCAATGAAAATGCTTTTCCATAGTCATTGCTTAGGACTACTTGAAGCGGAAAGAAATCATAGAGACAAAACTGAGAACTCCTTTATTTTGTCAAGTTTCAAAGAGCTACTACAAACCATGTTGGATTTAGAGTTCCAAATTCATCTATCTATATAGGAGAGAACAGAGTGAAAACTAAATATAAAAATTGCTACTGTAGACGAACGCTTCAACCTAGAAGAAAAAAATTTGGTGAGCCAAGTGTGATTTGTGTACCGATCTTCACCAGTAAGTATCATCAAGATTGGGTGAAAAAGTATTTGCTGGTAATTCGGAAACTCGTTATTTCTTAGAAGCTTGGAAACCCCTCTCATTGAAAGTGCTTTTCCACAGTCTCTGCTTAGGGCTACTTGAAGTGGAAACAAATCATAGAGACAAAACTGAGAACTCCCTTATTTTGTCAAGTTTCAAAGAGCTACTACAAACCATGTTGGATTTAGAGTTCAAAATTCATCTATCTATATAGGAGAGAACAGAGTAAAACTTAATAATAAAAACTGCTACTCTAGACGAACGCTTCAACCTAGAAGAACAAAATTTGGTTAGCCAAGTGGGATTTGTGTACTTGTCCTTACCACCAGGTATCATCAAGATTGCGTGAAAAAATATTTGCTGGTATTTCAGAATCTCGTTATTTCTTAGAAGCTTGGAAACCCCTATCAATGAAAGTGCATTTTTACAGTTGTGCCAGGGCTGCTTGAAGAGGAAACAAACCATAGAGACAAAACTGAGAACTCCTTTATATTGTCAAGTTTCAAAGAGCTACTACAAACCATGTTGGATTTAGAGTTCCAAATTCATCTATCTATATAGGAGAGACAGAGTGAAACCTAAATATAAAAACTGCTACTGAAAAAGAACGCATCAACCTAGAAGAACAATATTTGGTGAGCAGGTGGGATTTGTGTGCCGATCATTACCACCATGTGTCATAAAGATTGCGTGAAAAAATATTTGCTGGTATTTCGGAAACTCGTTATTTCTTAGAAGCTTGGCAACCCCTCTCAATGAAAGTGCTTTTCCACAGTCAGTGCCTAGGGCTGCTTGGAGAAGGAAACAATCCATAGAGACAAAACTGAGAACTCCTTTATTTTGTCAAGTTTCAAAGAGCCACTACAAACCATGTTGGATTTAGAGTTCCAAATTCATCTATCTATATAGGAGAGAACAGAGGGAAACCTAAATATAAAAACTGCTACAGTAGAGGAACGCTTCAACCTAGAAGAACAAAATTTCTTGAGCCATGTGGGATTTGTTTACTGATCATCACCACCAAGTATCATCAAGATTCGGTGAAAAAATATTTGCTGTTATTTGGGAAACTCGTAATTTCTTGGAAGTTTGGCAATCCCTTTCAATGGAAGTGCTTTTCCATAGTCTCTGCTTATGGCTACATGAAGCGGAAACAAATAATAGAGACAAAACTGAGAACTCCTTTTCTTTGTCAAGTTTCAAAGAGCTACTACAAACCATATTGGATTTAGAATTCCAAATTCATCTATCTATATATTAGAGACAGAGTGAAACTAAATATAAAAACTGCTACTGTAGACGAACGCTTCAACATAGAAGAACAAAAATGGTGAGCCAAGCGGGATTTGTGTAGTGATCATTACCACCATGTGTCATAAAGATTGCGTGAAAAAATATTTGCTGGTATTTCGGAAACTCGTTATTTCTTAGAAGCTTGGCAACCCCTCTCAATGAAAGTGCTTTTCCACAGTCAGTGCCTAGGAATACTTGAAGAGGAAACAATCCATAGAGACAAAACTGAGAACTCCTTTATTTTGTCAAGTTTCAAAGAGCTACTACAAACCATGTTGAATTTAGAGTTCCAAATTCATCTATCTATATAGGAGAGAACAGAGTGAAACCTAAAAATAAAAACTGCTACTGTAAACGAACGCTTCAACGAAGAAGAACAAAAATTGGTGAGCCAAGTGGGATTTGTGGACCGTTCATCACCACCAAGTATCATCAACTTTGGGTGAAAAAAATATTTGCTGGTATTTCGGAAACTTGTAATTTTTGGAAGCTTGGCAACCCCTCTTAATTAAAGTGCTTTTCCACAGTCAGTGACTAGGGCTACTTAAAGAGGAAACAATTCATAGAGACAAAACTGAGACCTGCTTTATTTTGTCAAGTTTCAAAAGCTACTACAAACCATGTTGGATTTAGAGTTCCAAATTTATCTATCTATATAGGAGAGAACAGAGTGAAACCTAAAAATAAAAACTGCTACTGTAATCGAATGCTTCAAACTAGAAGAACAAAATTTGGTGAGCCAAGTGTGATTTTTGTACTGATCATTACCACCAAGTATCATGAAGATTGGTGAAAAAATATATGCTGGTATTTCGAAAACTCGTTATTTCTTAGAAGCTTGGCAACCCCACTCAATGAAAGTGCTTTTCCACAGTCTGTGCATAGGACTACTTGAAGAGGAAACAAACCATAGATACAAAACTGAGAACTCATTTATTTTGTCAAGTTTCAAAGAGCTACTACAAACCATGTTGGATTTACAGTTCCAAATTCATCTATCTATATAGGAGAGAACAGAGTGAAACCTAAAAATAAAAACTGCTACTGAAAGGAACCCTTCAACTTAGAAGAACAAAATTTGGTGAACCAAGTTGGATTTGTGGACTTGTCATTACCAGCACGTATCATCAAGATTGGGTGAAAAAATATTTGCTGGTATTTCGGAAACTCGTAATTTCTTGGAAGCTTGGCAACCCCTCTCAATGAAAGTGCATTTCTACAATCTCTGCTTAGGGCTACTTGAAGCGGATACAAATCATAGAGACAAAACTGAGAATCCCTTTATTTTGTCATGTTTCAAAGAGCTACTACAAACCATGTTGGATTTAGATTTCCAAATTCATCTATCTATATAGGAGAGAACACAGTGAAACCTAAATATAAAAATTGCTACTGTAGACGAACGCTACAACCTAGAAGAACAAAATTTGGTGAGCCAAGTGGGATTTGTGTACCGATCTTCACCACCAAGTATCATCAAGATTGGGTGAAAAAATATTTGCTGGTTATTCGGAAACTCGTTATTTCTTAGAAGCTTGGCATCCCCTCTCAATGAAAGTGCTCTTCCATAGTCAGTGCCTAGGGCTACTTGAAGAGGAAACAATCCATAGAGACAAAACTGAGAAGTCCTTTATTTTCTCAAGTTTCAAAGAGCTACTACAAACCATATTGGATTTAGAATTCCAAATTCATCTACATATATAGGAGAGACAGATTTAAACCTAAATATAAAAACTGCTATGGTAGACGAACGCTTCAACATAGAAGAACAAAATTTGGTGAGCCAAGTTGGATTTGTGTAGTGACCATTACCACCAAGTGTCATAAATTTTGCGTGAAAAAATATTTGCTGGTATTTCGGAAACTCGTTATTTCTTAGAAGCTTGGCAACCCCTATCAATGAAAGTGCATTTTAAACCGTCTGTGCCTAAAGCTACTTGAAGAGGAAAAAACCATAGAGACAAAATGAGAACTCCTTTATTTTGTCAAGTTTCAAAAAGCTACTACAAACCATGTTGGATTTAGAGTTCCAAATTAATCTATCTATATAGCAGAGTACAGAGTGAAACCTATATAAAAAAACTGCTACTGTAGACGAACGCTTCAACCTAGAAGAACAAAATTTGGTGAGCCAAGTGGGATTTGTGTACTGATCTTTACCACCAAGTATCATCAAGATTGGGTGAAAAAATATTTGCTGGTATTTCGGAAACTCGTAGTTTCTTCGAAGCTTGGAAACCCGTCTCAATGAAACTGCTTTTCCACAGTCTCTGCTTAGGGCTACTTGAAGCGGAAACAAACCATAGAGACAATTCTAGGAACCGCTTTATTGTGTCAAGTTTCAAAGAGCTACTACAAACCATATTGGATTTAGAGTTCCAAATTCATCTGTCTGTATAGTAGAGAAGAGAGGAAAACCTAAATATAAAAACTGCTACTGTAGACGAACGCTTCAACCTAGAAGAACAAAATTTGGTGAGCGAAGTGGGATTTGTGTACTGATCATTACCACCAAGTATCATCAAGATTCGGTGAAAAAATATTTCCTGGTATTTCGGAAACTCGTTATTTCTTAGAAGCTTGGCAACTGCTCTCAATGAAAGTGCTTTTCCACAGTCTGTGCCTAGGGCTACTTGAAGAGGAAACAAACCACAGAGACAAAACTGAGAACTCTTTTATTTTATCAAGTTTCAAATAGCTACTACAAACCATGTTGGATTTAGAGTTCCAAATTCATTTATCTATTTAGGAGAGAACAGTGTGAAACCTAAATGTAAAAACTGCTACTGTAGACGAACGCTTCAACCTAGAAGAAAAAAATTTGGTGACCCAAGTGGGATTTGTGTACCGATCATCACCACCAAGTTTCATAAAGATTCGGTGAAAAAATATTTGCTGGTATTTCGGAAACTCGTTATTTCTTAGAAGGTTGGCCACCCCTCTCAATGAAATTGCTTTTCCACAGTCTGTGCCTAGGGCTACTTGAAGAGGAAACAATCCATATAGACAAAACTTAGAACTCCTTTATTTTGTCAAGTTTCAAAAAGCTACTACAAACCATGTTAAATTTAGAGTTCCAAATTCATCTATCTATATCAGAGAGAACAGACTGAAACCTAGAAAATAAAAACTGCTACTGTAAACAAACGCTTCAACCTAGAAGAACAAAATTTGGTAAGCCATGTGGGATTTGTATACTGATCATTACCACCAAGTGTCATCAAGATTCGGTGAAAAAATATTTGCTGGTATTTTGGAAACTCATTATTTCTTAGAAGCTTGGCATCCCCTCTCAATGAAAGTGCTTTTCCACAGTCTGTGCCTGGGACTACTTGAAAAGGAAACAAAACATAGAGACAAAACTGAGAACTACTTTATTTTGTCAAGTTTCAAAGAGCTACTGCAAACCATACTGGATTTAGAGTTCCAAATTCATCTATCTATATAGCAGAGAACACAGTGAAACCTAAACATAAAAACTGCTACTGTAGACGAACGCTTCAATCTAGAAAAAAAAAATTGGTGAGCCAAGTGGGATTTGTGGACCGTTCATCACCACCAAGTATCATCAAGATTGGGTGAAAAAATATTTGCTAGTATTTCGGAAACTCGTTATTTCTTAGAAGCTTGGCAACCCCTCTCAAAGAAAGTGCTTTTCCACAGTCTGTGCCAAGGGCTACTTGAAGAGGAAACAAACCATAGAGACAAAACTGAGAACTCCTTTATTTTGTCAAGTTTCAAAGAGCCACTACAAACCATGTTGGATTTAGAGGTCCAAATTCATCTATCTATATAGCAGAGAACACAGTGAAACCTAAACATAAAAACTGCTACTGTAGACGAACGCTTCAACCTTGAAGAACAAAATTTGGTGAGACAAGTGGGATTTGTGTAATAATCATTAACACCACGTATCATCAACATTGGGTGAAGAGGTTTTTGCTGGTATTTCGGAAACTCGTAATTTATTGGAAGCTCGGCAACCCCTTTCAATGGAAGTGCTTTTCCACAGTCATTGCCTAGGGCTACTTAAAGAGGAAACAATCCATAGAGACAAAATTGAGACCTCCTTTATTTTGTCAAGTTTCAAAGAGCTACTACAAACCATAATGGATTTAGAGTTCAAAATTCATCTATCTATATAGCCGAAAACAGAGTGAAACCTAAACATAAAAACTGCTACTGTAGACGAATGCTTCAACCTAGAAGAACAAAATTTGGTGAGACAAGTGGGATTTTTGTACTGATCATTACCACCAAGTATCATCAAGATTCGGTGAAAAAATATTTGCTGGTATTTCGGAAACTCGTTATTTCTTAGAAGCTTGGCAACCCCTCTCAATGAAAGTGCTTTTCCAAAGTCTGTGCCTAGGACTACTTGAGGAGGAAACAATACATAGAGGCAAAACTGATAACTACTTTATTTTGTCAAGTTTCAAAGAACTACTACAAACCATGTTGGATTTAGAGTTCCAAATTCATCTATCTATTTAGGAGAGAAAAGAGTGAAACCCAAATATAAAAACTGCTACTGTAGACGAACGCTTCAACCTAGAAGACCAAAATTTGGTGAGCCAAGTGGGATTTGTTTACCGATCATCACCACCAAGTATCATCAAGATTGTGTGAAAAAATATTTGCTGGTATTTCGGAAACTCGTTATTTCTTAGAAGCTTGGCCACCCCTTCAATGAAAGTGCTTTTCCACAGTCTCTGCTTAGGGCTACATGAAGCGGAAACAAATCATAGATACAAAACTGAGAACTCCTTTATTTTGACAAGCTTCAAAGAGCTACTATAAAAGATGTTTGATTTAGGGTTCCAAATTCATCTATCTATATAAGAGGGAAGACAGTGAAACCTACATATAAAAACTGGTGCTGTTGACGAACGCTAAGACCTAGAAGAACATAATTTGGTGAGCCACGTGGGATTTGTGTACTGATCATTACCACCACGTATCATCACGTTTGGGTGAAAAAATATTTGCTGGTATTTCGGAACTCGTAATTTTTTCGAAGCGTGGCAACCCCTCTCAATGAAAGTGGTTTTCCAAAGTCATTGCCTAGGGCTACTTAAAGAGGAAACAATCCATAGAGACAAAACTGAGACCTCCTTTATTTTGTCAAGTTTCAAAGAGCTACTACAAACCATGTTGGATTTAGAGTTCAAAATTTATCTATCTATATAGGAGAGAACAGAGGGAAACCTAAATATAACAACTGCTACAGTAGACGAACGCTTCAACCTAGAAGAACAAAATTTGTTGAGCCAAGTGGGATTTGTTTACCCATCATCACCACCAAGTATCATCAAGATTGGGTGAAAAAATATTTGCTAGTATTTCGGAAACTCGTTATTTCTTAGAAGCTTGGCAACCCCTCTCAATGAAAGTGCTTTTCCACAGTCTGTGCCAAGGGTTACTTGAAGAGGAAACAAACCATAGAGACAAAACTGAGAACTCCTTTATTTTGTCAAGTTTCAAAGAGCCACTACAAACCATGTTGGATTTAGAGTTCCAAATTCATCTATCTATATAGCAGAGAACACAGTGAAACCTAAACATAAAAACTGCTACTGTAGACGAACGCTTCAACCTTGAAGAACAAAATTTGGTGAGACAAGTGGGATTTGTGTAATGATCATTAACACCACGTATCATCAACATTGGGTGAAGAGGTTTTTGCTGGTATTTCGGAAACTCGTAATTTATTGGAAGCTCGGCAACCCCTTTCAATGGAAGTGCTTTTCCACAGTCATTGCCTAGTTCTACTTAAAGAGGAAACAATCCATAGAGACAAAATTGAGACCTCCTTTATTTTGTCATGTTTCAAAGAGCCACTACAAACCATGTTGTATTTAGAGTTTTAAATTCATCTATCTATATAGCCGAAAACAGAGTGAAACCTAAACATAAAAACTGCTACTGTAGACGAATGCTTCAACCTAGAAGAACAAAATTTGGTGAGACAAGTGGGATTTTTGTACTGATCATTACCACCAAGTATCATCAAGATTCGGTGAAAAAATATTTGCTGGTATTTCGGAAACTCGTTATTTCTTAGAAGCTTGGCAACCCCTCTCAATGAAAGTGCTTTTCCACAGTCTGTGCCTAGGACTACTTGAGGAGGAAACAATACATAGAGGCAAAACTGATAACTACTTTATTTTGTCAAGTTTCAAAGAACTACTACAAACCATGTTGGATTTAGAGTTCCAAATTCATCTATCTATTTAGGAGAGAACAGAGTGAAACCTAAATATAAAAACTGCTACTCTAGACGAACGCTTCAACCTAGAAGACCAAAATTTGGTGAGCCAAGTGGGATTTGTTTACCGATCATCACCACCAAGTATCATCAAGATTGGGTGAAAAAATATTTGCTGGTATTTCGGAAACTCGTTATTTCTTAGAAGTTTGGCCACCCCTTCAATGAAAGTGCTTTTCCACAGTCACTGCTTAGGGCTACATGAAGCGGTAACAAATCATAGATACAAAACTGAGAACTCCTATATTTTGACAAGCTTCAAAGAGCTACTATAAAAGATGTTTGATTTAGGGTTCCAAATTCATCTATCTATATAAGAGGGAAGACAGTGAAACCTACATATAAAAACTGGTGCTGTTGACGAACGCTAAGACCTAGAAGAACATAATTTGGTGAGCCACGTGGGATTTGTGTACTGATCATTACCACCACGTATCATCACGTTTGGGTGAAAAAATATTTGCTGGTATTTCGGAAACTCGTAATTTTTTCGAAGCGTGGCAACCCCTCTCAATGAAAGTGGTTTTCCAAAGTCATTGCCTAGGGCTACTTAAAGAGTAAACAATCCATAGAGACAAAACTGAGACCTCCTTTATTTTGTCAAGTATCAAAGAGCTACTACAAACCATTTGGATTTAGAGTTCAGAACTTATCTATCTATATAGGAGAGAACAGAGGGAAACCTAAATATAACAACTGCTACAGTAGACGAACGCTTCAACCTAGAAGAACAAAATTTGTTGAGCCAAGTGGGATTTGTTTACCCATCATCACCACCAAGTATCATCAAGATTGGGTGAAAAAATATTTGCTGGTATTTCGGAAACTCGTTATTTCTTAGAAGCTTGGTAACCGCTCTCAATGAAAGTGATTTTCCACAGTCTGTGCCTAGGGCTACTTGAAGAGGAAACAAACCACAGAGACAAAACTGAGAACTCATTTATTTTGTCAAGATTCAAATAGCTACTACAAACCATGTTGGATTTAGAGTTCCAAATTCATCTATCTATATATTAGAGAACAGAGTGAAACCTAAAAATAAAAACTGCTACTGTAGACGAACGCTTCAAACTAGAAGAACAAAATTTGGTGAGCCAAGTGAAATCTGTGTACTTGTCATTACAACCAAGTATCATCAAGATTGGGTGAAAAAATATTTGCTGGTATTTCGGAAACTCTTAATTTCTTAGAAGCTTGGAAACCCCTCTCAATGAAAGTGCTTTTCCACAGTCAGTGCCTAGGGCTAGTTATAGAGGAAACAATCCATAGAGACAAAACTGAGACCTCCTTTATTTTGTCTAGTATCAAAGAGCTACTACAAACCATGTTGGATTTAGATTTCCAAATTCATCTATCTATATAGGAGAGAACAGAGTGAAACCTAAAAATAAAAACTGCCACTGTAAACGAACGCGTCAACCTAGAAGAACAAAATTTGTTGAGCCAAGTGGGATTTGTTTACCGATCATCACCACCAAGTATCATCAAGATTGGTTGAAAAAATATTTGCTGGTATTTCTGAAACTCGTTATTTCTTAGAAGCTTGGCAACTGCTCTCAATGAAAGTGCTTTTCCACAGTCTGTTCCTAGGGCTACTTGAAGAGGAAACAAACCTTAGAGACAAAACAGAGAACTCTTTTATTTTGTCAAGTTTCAAATAGAATCTACAAACCATGTTGGATTTAGAGTTCCAAATTCATCTATCTATTTAGGAGAGAACAGAGTGAAACCTAAAAACAAAAACTGCTACTGAAAACGAACGCTTCAACATAGAAGAACAAAATTTGGTGAGTCAAGTGTGATTTGTGTACCGATCGTAAACCCCAAGTATCATCAAGATTGGGTGAAAAAATATTTGCTGGTATTTCGGAAACTCGTTACTTCTTAGAAGATTGGCAACCACTCTCAATGAAAGTGCTTTTCCACAGTCTGTGCCTAGGACTACTAAAAGAGGAAACAAAACATAGACACAAAACTGAGAACTACTTTATTTTGTCAAGTTTCAAAGAGCTACTGCAAACCATATTGGATTTAGAGTTCCAAATTCATCTATCTATTTAGGAGAGAACAAAGTGAAACCTAAATATAAAAACTGCTACTGTAGACGAACGCTTCAACCTAGAAGAACAAAATTTGGTGAGCCAAGTTGGATTTGTGGACCGCTCATCACCACCAAGTATCATCCAGATTGGGTGAAAAAATATTTGCTGGTATTTCAGAAACTCGTTTTTTCTTAGAAGCTTGGCAACCCCTCTCAATGAAAGTGCTTTTCCACAGTCTGTGCCTAGGGCTACTTGAAGAGGAACCAAACCATACAGACAAAACTGAGAACTCCTTTATTTTGTCAAGTTTCAAAGAGCCACTACAAACCATGTTGGATTTGGAGTTCCAAATTCATCTATCTATATAGCAGAGAACAGAGTGAAACCTAAAAACAAAAACTGCTACTGAAAACGAGCGCTTCAACATTAAAGAACAAAATTTGGTGAGTCAAGTGTGATTTGTGTACCGATCGTAAACCCCAAGTATCATCAAGATTGGGGGAAAAATATTTGCTGGTATTTCGGAAACTCGTTTTTTCTGAGAAGATTGGCAACCACTCTCAATGAAAGTGCTTTTCCACAGTCTCTGCTTAGGGCTACATGAAGCGGAAAAAAATCATAGAGACAAAACTGAGAACTCCTTTATTTTGGCAAGTTTCAAAGAGCTACTGCAAACCATGTTGGATTTAGAGTTCCAAATTCATCTATCTCTATAGGAGAGAACAGAGTGAAACCTAAAATTAAAAAATGCTACTGTAAACGAACGCTTCCACCTAAATGAAGAAAATTTGGTGAGCCAACTGGGATTTGAGTACTGATCATTACCCCCAATTATCATCAACATTGGGTGAAAAAATATTTCCTGGTATTTCGGAAACTCGTTATTTCCTAGAAGTTTGGCAACCCCTCTCAATGAAAGTGCTTTTCCACAGTCTGTGCCTAGGGCGACTTGAAGAGGAAACAAACCATAGAGGCAAAACTGAGAACTCTTTTACTTTGTCAAGTTTCAAAGAGCTATTACACACCATGTTGGATTTAGAGTTCCAAATTCATCTATCTATACAGGAGAGAACAGAGTGAATCCTAAAAATAAAAACTGCTACTGTAAACGAAAGCTTCAACCTAGAAGAAGAAAATTTGGTGAGCCAAGTGGGATTTGTGGACTTGTCATTACCACCACGTATCATCAATATTGGGTGAAAAAATTCTTGCTGCTATTTCGGAAACTTGTAATTTCTTAGAAGCTTGGCAACCCCTCTCAATAAAAGTGCTTTCCCACAGTCTCTGCTTAGGACTACATGATGCGGAAACAAATCATAGAGACAAAAACTGAGAACTCCTTTATTTTGTCAAGTTTCAAAGAGCTAATACACACCATGTTGGATTTAGAGTTCCAAATTCATCTATCTATATAGGAGAGAACAGAGTGAAACCTAAATATTAAAATTGCTACTGTAGACGAACGCTTTAAAGTAGAAGAACAAAATTTGGTGAGCCAAGTGGGATTTGTTTACCGATCATCACCACCAAGTATCATCAAGATTCGGTGAAAAAATATTTGCTGGTATTTCGGAAACTCGTTATTTCTTAGAAGCTTGGCAACCCCTCTCAATGAAAGTGCTTTTCCACAGTCTGTTGCCTAGGGCTACTTGAAGAGGAAACAAACCATAGAGACAAAACTGAGAACTCCTTTATTTTTTCAAGTTTCAAAGAGCCACTACAAACCATGATGGATATAGAGTTCCAAAATTCATCTATCTATATAGCAGAGAACAGAGTGAAACCTAAACATAAAAAACTGCTACTGTAGACGAATGCTTCAACCTAGAAGAACAAAATTTGGTGAGTCAAGTGGGATTTGTGTACCGATCATCACCACCAAGTATCATCAAGATTGGGTGAAAGAATATTTCCTGGTATTTCGGAAACTCGTTATTTCTTAGAAGCTTGGCAAACCCTCTCAATGAAAGTGCTTTTCCACAGTCTCTGCTTAGGGCTACATGAAGCGGAAAAAAAATCATAGAGACAAAACTGAGAACTCCTTTATTTTGTCAAGTTTCAAAGAGCTACTGCAAACCATATTGGATTTAGAGTTCCAAATTTATCTATCTATATAGGAGAAAAACAGAGTGAAACCTAAATATAAAAACTGATACTGTAGACGAACGCTTAAATCTAGAAGAACAAAATTTGGTGAGTCAAGTGGGATTTGTGTACCAAATCATCACCACCAAGTATCATCAAGATTGGGTGAAAAAATATTTCCTGGTATTTCGGAAACTCGTTATTTCTTAGAAGCTTGGAAACCCCTCTCAATGAAAGTGCTTTTCCACAGTCTGTGTCTAGGGCTACTTGAAGAGGAAACAACCATAGAGACAAAACTGAAAACTCCTTTATTTTGTCAAGTTTCAAAGAGCCACTACAAACCATGATGGATTTAGAGTTCCAAATTCATCTATCTATATAGCAGAGAACAGGGTGAAACTTAAACTAAAAACTGCTACTGTAGACGAACGCTTCAACCTAGAAGAACAAAATTTGTGAGCCAAGTGGGATTTGTTTACCGATCATCACCACCAAGTATCATCAAGATTCGGTGAAAAAATATTTGGCTGGTATTTCGGAAACTCGTTATTTCTTAGAAGCTTGGCAACCCCTCTCAATGAAAGTGCTTTTCCACAGTCAGTGCCTAGGACTACTTGAAGAGGAATCAATCCATATAGACAAAACTGAGAACTCCTTTATTTTGTCAAGTTTCAAAGAGCTACTGCAAACCATATTTGATTTAGAGTTCCAAATTCATCTATCAAAATAGGGGAGAACAGAGTGAAACGTAAATATAAAAACTGCTACTGTAGACGAACGCTTCAACCTAGAAGAACAAAATTTGGTGAGCCCAGTGGGATTTGTGTACTTGTCATTACCACCAAGTATCATCAAGATTGGGTGAAAAAATATTTCCTGGTATTTCGGAAATTCGTTATTTCTTAGAAGCTTGGCAACCCCTCTCTATGAAAGTGCTTTTCCACAGTCTGTGCCAGGGCTACTTGAAGAGGAAACAAACCATAGAGACAAAACTGAGAACTCCTTTATTTTGTCAAGTTTCAAAGAGCTACTACAAATCCATGTTGGATTTAGAGTTCCAAATTCATCTATCTATATAGGAGAGAAAACAGTGAAACCTAAAATAAAAACTGCTACAGTAAACGAATGCTTCAACCTCGAAGAACAAAATTTGGTGAGCCAAGAGGTATTTGTGTACCGATCATTACCACCACGTATCATCAACATTGGCTGAAAAAAATATTTGCTGGTATTTCGGAAACTCGTAATTTCTTGGAAGCTTGGCAACCCCTTTCAATGAAAGTGCTTTTCCCACAGTCTCTGCTTAGGGCTACATGAAGCAGAAACAAATCATAGAGACAAAACTGAGAACTCCTTTACATTGCCAAGTTTCAAAGAGCTACTACAAACCATATTGTATTTAGAATTCCAAATTCATCTATCTATATAGGAGAGACAGAGTGAAACCTAAATATCAAAACTGCTACTGTAGACGAACGCTTCAACATAGAAGAACAAAATTTGGTGAGCCAAGTGGGATTTGTGTAGTGATCCTTACCACCAAGTGTCATAAAGAATTGCGAGAAAAAATATATGCTGGTTTTTCGGAAACTCGTTATTTCTTAGACGCTTGGCAAGCCCTCTCAATGAAAGTGCATTTCCACCGACTGTGCCTAGGGCTACTTGAAGAGGAAACAAATCATAGAGACAAAACTGAGAACTCCTTTATTTTATCAAGTTTCAAAGAGCTACTACAAACCATGTTGGATTTCGAGTTTCAAATTCATCTATCCCTATAGGAGAGAACGGAGAGTAAACTAAATATAAAAACTGCTACTGTAGTCGAACGCTTCAACTTAGAAGAACAAAATTTGGTGAGCCAAGTGGGATTTGTGTACTTGTCATTACCACCAAGTATCATCAAGATTGGGTGAAAAAATATTTCCTGGTATTTCGGAAACTCGTTTATTTCTTAGAAGCTTGGAAACCCCTCTCAATGAAAAGTGCTTTTCCACAGTCTGTGCCTAGGGCTACTTGAAGAGGAAACAAAATATAGAGAAAAAACTGAGAACTACTTTATTTTGTCAAGTTTCAAAGAGCTACTGCAAACCATGTTGGATTTAGAGTTCCAAATTCATCTATCTATATAGGAGAGAACAGAGGGAAACCTAAATATAAAAACTGCTACAGTAGACGAACGTTTCAACCTAGAAGAGCAAATTTGGTGAGCCAAGTGGGATTTGTTTACCGATCAACACCACCAAGTATCATCAAGATTGGGTGAAAAAATATTTGCTGGTATTTCAGAAACTCGTTATTTTTTAGAAGCTTGGCACCGCTCTCAATGAATGTGCTTTTCCACAGTCTGTGCTAGGGCTACTTGAAGAGGAAACAAACCACAGAGACAAAACTGAGGACTCTTATTTTTGTCAAGTTTCAAAGAGCTACTGCAAACCATATTGGATTTAGAGTTCCAAATTCATCTATCTATTTATGAGAGAACAGAGTGAAACCTAAATATAGAAACTGCTACTGTAGACGAACGATTCAACCTAGAAGAACAAAATTTGGTGAGCCAAGTTGGATTTGTGGACCGCTTATCACCTCCAAGTATCATCAATATTGGGTGAAAAAAATATTTGCTGGTATTTCGGAAACTCGTAATTTCTTGGAAGCTTGGCAACCCCTCTCAATGAAAGTGCTTTTCCACAGTCATTGACTAGGGCTACTTGAAGAGGAAACAAAACATAGAGACAAAACTGAGAACTCCTTTATTTTGTCAAGATTCAAAGAGCCACTACAAACCATGATGGATTTAGAGTTCCAAATTCATCTATCTATATAGCAGAGAACAGGGTGAAACTTAAACATAAAAACTGCTACTGTAGACGAACGCTTCAACCTAGAAGAACAAAATATGGTGAGCCAAGTGGGATTTGTTTACCGATCATCACCACCAAGTATCAACAAGATTCGGTGAAAAAACATTTGCTGGTATTTCGGAAACTCGTAATTTCTTGGAAGCTTGGCAACCCTTTTCAACGAAAGTGCTTTTCCACAGTCTTTTTTTAGGGCTACATGAAGGGGAAACAAATCATAGAGAAAAAACTGAAAACTACATTATTTTGTCAAGTTTCAAAGAGCTACTGCAAACAATGTTGGATTTAGAGTTCCAAATTCATCTATCTATATAGGAGAGAACAGAGTGAAACCTAAATATAAAAACTGCTACTGTAGACGAACGCTTCAACCTAGAAGAACAAAATTTGGTTAGTCAAGTGGGATTTGTGTACCGATCATCACCACCAAGTATCATCAAGATTGGGTGAAAAAATATTTCCTGGTATTTCGGAAACTCGTTATTTCTTAGAAGCTTGGCAACCCCTCTCAATGAAAGTGCTTTTCCACAGTCTGTGTCTAGGGCTACTTGAAGAGGAAACAAACCATAGAGACAAAACTGAAAACTCCTTTATTTTGTCAAGTTTCAAAGAGCCACTACAAACCATGATGGATTTAGAGTTCCAAATTCATCTATCTCTATAGCAGAGTACAGGGTGAAACTTAAACATAAAAACTGCTACTGTAGACGAACGCTTCAACCTAGAAGAACAAAATTTGGTGAGCCAAGTGGGATTTGTTTACCGATCATCACCACCAAGTATCATCAAGATTCGGTGAAAAAATATTTGCTGGTATTTCGGAAACTCGTTATTTCTTAGAAGCTTGGCAACCCCTCTCAATGAAAGTGCTTTTCCACAGTCTGTGCCTAGGGCTACTTGAAGAGGAAACAAACCATAGAGACAAAACTGAGAACTCCTTTATTTTTCAAGTTTCAAAGAGCCACTACAAACCATGATGGATTTAGAGTTCCAAATTCATCTATCTCTATAGCAGAGAACAGGGTGAAACTTAAACATAAAAACTGCCACTGTAAACGAACGCGTCAACCTAGAAGAACAAAATTTGTTGAGCCAAGTGGGATTTGTTTACCGATCATCACCACCAAGTATCATCAAGATTGGTTGAAAAAATATTTGCTGGTATTTCTGAAACTCGTTATTTCTTAGAAGCTTGGCAACTGCTCTCAATGAAAGTGCTTTTCCACAGTCTGTTCCTAGGGCTACTTGAAGAGGAAACAAACCTTAGAGACAAAACAGAGAACTCTTTTATTTTGTCAAGTTTCAAATAGAATCTACAAACCATGTTGGATTTAGAGTTCCAAATTCATCTATCTATTTAGGAGAGAACAGAGTGAAACCTAAAAACAAAAACTGCTACTGAAAACGAACGCTTCAACATAGAAGAACAAAATTTGGTGAGTCAAGTGTGATTTGTGTACCGATCGTAAACCCCAAGTATCATCAAGATTGGGTGAAAAAATATTTGCTGGTATTTCGGAAACTCGTTACTACTTAGAAGATTGGCAACCACTCTCAATGAAAGTGCTTTTCCACAGTCTGTGCCTAGGACTACTAAAAGAGGAAACAAAACATAGACACAAAACTGAGAACTACTTTATTTTGTCAAGTTTCAAAGAGCTACTGCAAACCATATTGGATTTAGAGTTCCAAATTCATCTATCTATTTAGGAGAGAACAAAGTGAAACCTAAATATAAAAACTGCTACTGTAGACGAACGCTTCAACCTAGAAGAACAAAATTTGGTGAGCCAAGTTGGATTTGTGGACCGCTCATCACCACCAAGTATCATCCAGATTGGGTGAAAAATATTTGCTGGTATTTCAGAAACTCGTTTTTCTTAGAAGCTTGGCAACCCCTCTCAATGAAAGTGCTTTTCCACAGTCTGTGCCTAGGGCTACTTGAAGAGGAACCAACCCATACAGACAAAACTGAGAACTCCTTTATTTTGTCAAGTTTCAAAGAGCCACTACAAACCATGTTGGATTTGGAGTTTCCAAATTCATCTATCTATATAGCAGAGAACAGAGTGAAACCTAAAAACAAAAACTGCTACTGAAAACGAGCGCTTCAACATTGAAGAACAAAATTTGGTGAGTCAAGTGTGATTTGTGTACCGATCGTAAACCCCAAGTATCATCAAGATTGGGGGAAAAATATTTGCTGGTATTTCGGAAACTCGTTTTTTCTGAGAAGATTGGCAACCACTCTCAATGAAAGTGCTTTTCCACAGTCTCTGCTTAGGGCTACATGAAGCGGAAAAAAATCATAGAGACAAAACTGAGAACTCCTTTATTTTGGCAAGTTTCAAAGAGCTACTGCAAACCATGTTGGATTTAGAGTTCCAAATTCATCTATCTCTATAGGAGAGAACAGAGTGAAACCTAAAATTAAAAAATGCTACTGTAAACGAACGCTTCCACCTAAATGAAGAAAATTTGGTGAGCCAACTGGGATTTGAGTACTGATCATTACCCCCAATTATCATCAACATTGGGTGAAAAAATATTTCCTGGTATTTCGGAAACTCGTTATTTCCTAGAAGTTTGGCAACCCCTCTCAATGAAAGTGCTTTTCCACAGTCTGTGCCTTGGGCGACTTGAAGAGGAAACAAACCATAGAGGCAAAACTGAGAACTCTTTTACTTTGTCAAGTTTCAAAGAGCTATTACACACCATGTTGGATTTAGAGTTCCAAATTCATCTATCTATATAGGAGAGAACAGAGTGAATCCTAAAAATAAAAACTGCTACTGTAACGAACGCTTCAACCTAGAAGAGGAAAATTTGGTGAGCCAAGTGGGATTTGTGGACTTGTCATTACCACCACGTATCATCAATATTGGGTGAAAAAATTCTTGCTGCTATTTCGGAAACTTGTAATTTCTTAGAAGCTTGGCAACCCCTCTCAATAAAAAGTGCTTTCCCACAGTCTCTGCTTAGGACTACATGATGCGGAAACAAATCATAGAGACAAAACTGAGAACTCCTTTATTTTGTCAAGTTTCAAAGAGCTAATACACACCATGTTGGATTTAGAGTTCCAAATTCATCTATCTATATAGGAGAGAACAGAGTGAAACCTAAATATTAAAATTGCTACTGTAGATGAACGCTTTAAAGTAGAAGAACAAAATTTGGTGAGCCAAGTGGGATTTGTTTACCGATCATCACCACCAAGTATCATCAAGATTCGGTGAAAAAATATTTGCTGGTATTTCGGAAACTCGTTATTTCTTAGAAAGCTTGGCAACCCCTCTCAATGAAAGTGCTTTTCCACAGTCTGTGCCTAGGGCTACTTGAAGAGGAAACAAACCATAGAGACAAAACTGAGAACTCCTTTATTTTTTCAAGTTTCAAAGAGCCACTACAAACCATGATGGATATAGAGTTCCAAATTCATCTATCTATATAGCAGAGAACAGAGTGAAACCTAAACATAAAAACTGCTACTGTAGACGAATGCTTCAACCTAGAAGAACAAAATTTGGTGAGTCAAGTGGGATTTGTGTACCGATCATCACCACCATGTATCATCAAGATTGGGTGAAAGAATATTTCCTGGTATTTCGGAAACTCGTTATTTCTTAGAAGCTTGGCAACCCCTCTCAATGAAAGTGCTTTTCCACAGTCTCTGCTTAGGGCTACATGAAGCGGAAAAAAATCATAGAGACAAAACTGAGAACTCCTTTATTTTTGTCAAGTTTCAAAGAGCTACTGCAAACCATATTGGATTTAGAGTTCCAAATTTATCTATCTATATAGGAGAAAACAGAGTGAAACCTAAATATAAAAACTGATACTGTAGACGAACGCTTAAATCTAGAAGAACAAAATTTGGTGAGTCAAGTGGGATTTGTGTACCAATCATCACCACCAAGTATCATCAAGATTGGGTGAAAAAATATTTCCTGGTATTTCGGAAACTCGTTATTTCTTAGAAGCTTGGAAACCCCTCTCAATGAAAGTGCTTTTCCACAGTCTGTGTCTAGGGCTACTTGAAGAGGAAACAAACCATAGAGACAAAACTGAAAACTCCTTTATTTTGTCAAGTTTCAAAGAGCCACTACAAACCATGATGGATTTAGAGTTCCAAATTCATCTATCTATATAGCAGAGAACAGGGTGAAACTTAAACATAAAAACTGCTACTGTAGACGAACGCTTCAACCTAGAAGAACAAAATTTGGTGAGCCAAGTGGGATTTGTTTACCGATCATCACCACCAAGTATCATCAAGATTCGGTGAAAAAATATTTGCTGGTATTTCGGAAACTCGTTATTTCTTAGAAGCTTGGCAACCCCTCTCAATGAAAGTGCTTTTCCACAGTCAGTGCCTAGGACTACTTGAAGAGGAATCAATCCATATAGACAAAACTGAGAACTCCTTTATTTTGTCAAGTTTCAAAGAGCTACTGCAAACCATATTGGATTTAGAGTTCCAAATTCATCTATCAATATAGGGGAGAACAGAGTGAAACGTAAATATAAAAACTGCTACTGTAGACGAACGCTTCAACCTAGAAGAACAAAATTTGGTGAGCCAAGTGGGATTTGTGTACTTGTCATTACCACCAAGTATCATCAAGATTGGGTGAAAGAATATTTCCTGGTATTTCGGAAACTCGTTATTTCTTAGAAGCTTGGAAACCCTCTCAATGAAAGTGCTTTTCCACAGTCTCTGCTTAGGGCTACATGAAGCGGAAAAAAATCATAGAGACAAAACTGAGAACTCCTTTATTTTGTCAAGTTTCAAAGAGCTACTGCAAACCATATTGGATTTAGAGTTCCAAATTTATCTATCTATATAGGAGAAAACAGAGTGAAACCTAAATATAAAAACTGATACTGTAGACGAACGCTTAAATCTAGAAGAACAAAATTTGGTGAGTCAAGTGGGATTTGTGTACCAATCATCACCACCAAGTATCATCAAGATTGGGTGAAAAAATATTTCCTGGTATTTCGGAAACTCGTTATTTCTTAGAAGCTTGGAAACCCCTCTCAATGAAAGTGCTTTTCCACAGTCTGTGTCTAGGGCTACTTGAAGAGGAAACAAACCATAGAGACAAAACTGAAAACTCCTTTATTTTGTCAAGTTTCAAAGAGCCACTACAAACCATGATGGATTTAGAGTTTCAAATTCATCTATCTATATAGCAGAGAACAGCGTGAAACTTAAACATAAAAACTGCTACTGTAGACGAACGCTTCAACCTAGAAGAACAAAATTTGGTGAGCCAAGTGGGATTTGTTTACCGATCATCACCACCAAGTATCATCAAGATTCGGTGAAAAAATATTTGCTGGTATTTCGGAAACTCGTTATTTCTTAGAAGCTTGGCAACCCCTCTCAATGAAAGTGCTTTTCCACAGTCAGTGCCTAGGACTACTTGAAGAGGAATCAATCCATATAGACAAAACTGAGAACTCCTTTATTTTGTCAAGTTTCAAAGAGCTACTGCAAACCATATTGGATTTAGAGTTCCAAATTCATCTATCAATATAGGGGAGAACAGAGTGAAACGTAAATATAAAAACTGCTACTGTAGACGAACGCTTCAACCTAGAAGAACAAAATTTGGTGAGCCAAGTGGGATTTGTGTACTTGTCATTACCACCAAGTATCATCAAGATTGGGTGAAAAAATATTTCCTGGTATTTCGGAAATTCGTTATTTCTTAGAAGCTTGGCAACCCCTCTCTATGAAAGTGCTTTTCCACAGTCTGTGCCAGGGCTACTTGAAGAGGAAACAAACCATAGAGACAAAACTGAGAACTCCTTTATTTTGTCAAGTTTCAAAGAGCTACTACAAACCATGTTGGATTTAGAGTTCCAAATTCATCTATCTATATAGGAGAGAAAACAGTGAAACCTAAAATAAAAACTGCTACAGTAAACGAATGCTTCAACCTCGAAGAACAAAATTTGGTGAGCCAAGAGGTATTTGTGTACCGATCATTACCACCACGTATCATCAACATTGGCTGAAAAAAATATTTGCTGGTATTTCGGAAACTCGTAATTTCTTGGAAGCTTGGCAACCCCTTTCAATGAAAGTGCTTTTCCACAGTCTCTGCTTAGGGCTACATGAAGCAGAAACAAATCATAGAGACAAAACTGAGAACTCCTTTACATTGCCAAGTTTCAAAGAGCTACTACAAACCATATTGTATTTAGAATTCCAAATTCATCTATCTATATAGGAGAGACAGAGTGAAACCTAAATATCAAAACTGCTACTGTAGACGAACGCTTCAACATAGAAGAACAAAATTTGGTGAGCCAAGTGGGATTTGTGTAGTGATCCTTACCACCAAGTGTCATAAAGATTGCGAGAAAAAATATATGCTGGTTTTTCGGAAACTCGTTATTTCTTAGACGCTTGGCAAGCCCTCTCAATGAAAGTGCATTTCCACCGACTGTGCCTAGGGCTACTTGAAGAGGAAACAAATCATAGAGACAAAACTGAGAACCCCTTTATTTTATCAAGTTTCAAAGAGCTACTACAAACCATGTTGGATTTCGAGTTTCAAATTCGTCTATCCCTATAGGAGAGAACGGAGAGTAAACTAAATATAAAAACTGCTACTGTAGACGAACGCTTCAACTTAGAAGAACAAAATTTGGTGAGCCAAGTGGGATTTGTGTACTTGTCATTACCACCAAGTATCATCAAGATTGGGTGAAAAAATATTTCCTGGTATTTCGGAAACTCGTTATTTCTTAGAAGCTTGGAAACCCCTCTCAATGAAAGTGCTTTTCCACAGTCTGTGCCTAGGGCTACTTGAAGAGGAAACAAAATATAGAGAAAAAACTGAGCACTACTTTATTTTGTCAAGTTTCAAAGAGCTACTGCAAACCATGTTGGATTTAGAGTTCCAAATTCATCTATCTATATAGGAGAGAACAGAGGGAAACCTAAATATAAAAACTGCTACAGTAGACGAACGTTTCAACCTAGAAGAGCAAATTTGGTGAGCCAAGTGGGATTTGTTTACCGATCAACACCACCAAGTATCATCAAGATTGGGTGAAAAAATATTTGCTGGTATTTCAGAAACTCGTTATTTTTTAGAAGCTTGGCAACCGCTCTCAATGAATATGCTTTTCCACAGTCTGTGCCTAGGGCTACTTGAAGAGGAAACAAACCACAGAGACAAAACTGAGGACTCTTATTTTGTCAAGTTTCAAAGAGCTACTGCAAACCATATTGGATTTAGAGTTCCAAATTCATCTATCTATTTATGAGAGAACAGAGTGAAACCTAAATATAGAAACTGCTACTGTAGACGAACGATTCAACCTAGAAGAACAAAATTTGGTGAGCCAAGTTGGATTTGTGGACCGCTTATCACCTCCAAGTATCATCAATATTGGGTGAAAAAAATATTTGCTGGTATTTCGGAAACTCGTAATTTCTTGGAAGCTTGGCAACCCCTCTCAATGAAAGTGCTTTTCCACAGTCATTGACTAGGGCTACTTGAAGAGGAAACAAAACATAGAGACAAAACTGAAAACTCCTTTATTTTGTCAAGATTCAAAGAGCCACTACAAACCATGATGGATTTAGAGTTCCAAATTCATCTATCTATATAGCAGAGAACAGGGTGAAACTTAAACATAAAAACTGCTACTGTAGACGAACGCTTCAACCTAGAAGAACAAAATTTGGTGAGCCAAGTGGGATTTGTTTACCGATCATCACCACCAAGTATCAACAAGATTCGGTGAAAAAACATTTGCTGGTATTTCGGAAACTCGTAATTTCTTGGAAGCTTGGCAACCCTTTTCAATGAAAGTGCTTTTCCACAGTCTCTGTTTAGGGCTACATGAAGGGGAAACAAATCATAGAGAAAAAACTGAAAACTACATTATTTTGTCAAGTTTCAAAGAGCTACTGCAAACAATGTTGGATTTAGAGTTCCAAATTCATCTATCTATATAGGAGAGAACAGAGTGAAACCTAAATATAAAAACTGCTACTGTAGACGAACGCTTCAACCTAGAAGAACAAAATTTGGTTAGTCAAGTGGGATTTGTGTACCGATCATCACCACCAAGTATCATCAAGATTGGGTGAAAAAATATTTCCTGGTATTTCGGAAACTCGTTATTTCTTAGAAGCTTGGCAACCCCTCTCAATGAAAGTGCTTTTCCACAGTCTGTGTCTAGGGCTACTTGAAGAGGAAACAAATCATAGAGACAAAACTGAAAACTCCTTTATTTTGTCAAGTTTCAAAGAGCCACTACAAACCATGATGGATTTAGAGTTCCAAATTCATCTATCTCTAGAGCAGAGAACAGGGTGAAACTTAAACATAAAAACTGCTACTGTAGACGAACGCTTCAACCTAGAAGAACAAAATTTGGTGAGCCAAGTGGGATTTGTTTACCGATCATCACCACCAAGTATCATCAAGATTCGGTGAAAAAATATTTGCTGGTATTTCGGAAACTCGTTATTTCTTAGAAGCTTGGCAACCCCTCTCAATGAAAGTGCTTTTCCACAGTCTGTGCCTAGGGCTACTTGAAGAGGAAACAAACCATAGAGACAAAACTGAGAACTCCTTTATTTTTTCAAGTTTCAAAGAGCCACTACAAACCATGATGGATATAGACTTCCAAATTCATCTATCTATATAGCAGAGAACAGAGTGAAACCTAAACATAAAAACTGCTACTGTAGACGAATGCTTCAACCTAGAAGAACAAAATTTGGTGAGTCAAGTGGGATTTGTGTACCGATCATCACCACCAAGTATCATCAAGATTGGGTGAAAGAATATTTCCTGGTATTTCGGAAACTCGTTATTTCTTAGAAGCTTGGCAAACCCTCTCAATGAAAGTGCTTTTCCACAGTCTCTGCTTAGGGCTACATGAAGCGGAAAAAAATCACAGAGACAAAACTGAGAACTCCTTTATTTTGTCAAGTTTCAAAGAGCTACTGCAAACCATATTGGATTTAGAGTTCCAAATTTATCTATCTATATAGGAGAAAACAGAGTGAAACCTAAATATAAAAACTGATACTGTAGACGAACGCTTAAATCTAGAAGAACAAAATTTGGTGAGTCAAGTGGGATTTGTGTACCAATCATCACCACCAAGTATCATCAAGATTGGGTGAAAAAATATTTCCTGGTATTTCGGAAACTCGTTATTTCTTAGAAGCTTGGAAACCCCTCTCAATGAAAGTGCTTTTCCACAGTCTGTGTCTAGGGCTACTTGAAGAGGAAACAAACCATAGAGACAAAACTGAAAACTCCTTTATTTTGTCAAGTTTCAAAGAGCCACTACAAACCATGATGGATTTAGAGTTCCAAATTCATCTATCTATATAGCAGAGAACAGGGTGAAACTTAAACATAAAAACTGCTACTGTAGACGAACGCTTCAACCTAGAAGAACAAAATTTGGTGAGCCAAGTGGGATTTGTTTACCGATCATCACCACCAAGTATCATCAAGATTCGGTGAAAAAATATTTGCTGGTATTTCGGAAACTCGTTATTTCTTAGAAGCTTGGCAACCCCTCTCAATGAAAGTGCTTTTCCACAGTCAGTGCCTAGGACTACTTGAAGAGGAATCAATCCATATAGACAAAACTGAGAACTCCTTTATTTTGTCAAGTTTCAAAGAGCTACTGCAAACCATATTGGATTTAGAGTTCCAAATTCATCTATCAATATAGGGGAGAACAGAGTGAAACGTAAATATAAAAACTGCTACTGTAGACGAACGCTTCAACCTAGAAGAACAAAATTTGGTGAGCCCAGTGGGATTTGTGTACTTGTCATTACCACCAAGTATCATCAAGATTGGGTGAAAAAATATTTCCTGGTATTTCGGAAATTCGTTATTTCTTAGAAGCTTGGCAACCCCTCTCTATGAAAGTGCTTTTCCACAGTCTGTGCCAGGGCTACTTGAAGAGGAAACAAACCATAGAGACAAAACTGAGAACTCCTTTATTTTGTCAAGTTTCAAAGAGCTACTACAAACCATGTTGGATTTAGAGTTCCAAATTCATCTATCTATATAGGAGAGAAAACAGTGAAACCTAAAATAAAAACTGCTACAGTAAACGAATGCTTCAACCTCGAAGAACAAAATTTGGTGAGCCAAGAGGTATTTGTGTACCGATCATTACCACCACGTATCATCAACATTGGCTGAAAAAAATATTTGCTGGTATTTCGGAAACTCGTAATTTCTTGGAAGCTTGGCAACCCCTTTCAATGAAAGTGCTTTTCCACAGTCTCTGCTTAGGGCTACATGAAGCAGAAACAAATCATAGAGACAAAACTGAGAACTCCTTTACATTGCCAAGTTTCAAAGAGCTACTACAAACCATATTGTATTTAGAATTCCAAATTCATCTATCTATATAGGAGAGACAGAGTGAAACCTAAATATAAAAACTTCTACTGTAGACGAACGCTTCAACATAGAAGAACAAAATTTGGTGAGCCAAGTGGGATTTGTGTAGTGATCCTTACCACCAAGTGTCATAAAGATTGCGAGAAAAAATATATGCTGGTTTTTCGGAAACTCGTTATTTCTTAGACGCTTGGCAAGCCCTCTCAATGAAAGTGCATTTCCACCGACTGTGCCTAGGGCTACTTGAAGAGGAAACAAATCATAGAGACAAAACTGAGAACTCCTTTATTTTGTCAAGTTTCAAAGAGCTACTACAAACCATGTTGGATTTCGAGTTTCAAATTCATCTATCTATATAGCAGAGAACAGAGTGAAACCTATATAAAAAAACTGCTACTGTAGACGAACGCTTCAAACTAGAAGAACATAATTTGTTGAGCCAAGTGGGATTTGTGTACCGATCATTACTACCAAGTATCATCAAGATTGGGTGAAAAAATATTTGCTGGTATTTCGGAAACTATTAATTTATTGGAAGCTTGGCAACCCCTCTCAATGATAGTGCTTTTCCACCGTCTCTGCTTAGGGCTACTTGATGCGGAAACAAATCATAGAGACAAAACTGAGAACTCCTTTATTTTGTCCAGTTTCAAAGAGCTACTACAAACCATAATGGATTTAGAGTTCCAAATTCATCTGTCTATATAGTAGAAAACAGTGTGAAACCTAAATATAAAAACTGCTACTGTAGACGAACGCTTCAACCTAGAAGAACAAAATTTGGTGAGCCAAGTGGGATTTGTGTACCGATCATCACCAGCAAGTATCATTAAGATTGGGTGAAAAAATATTTGCTGGTATTTCGGAAACTCGTTATTTTTTAGAAGCTTGGCAACCCCTCTCAATGAAAATGCTTTTCCACAGTCAGTGCCTAGGGCTTCTTGAAGAGGAAACAATCCCTAGAGACAAAACTGAGAACTCCTTTATTTTCTCAAGTTTCAAAGAGCTACTACAAACCACGTTGGATTTAGAGTTCCAAATTCATCTATCTATTTAGGAGAGAACAGAGTGAAACCTAAATATAAAAACTGGAACTGTAGACGAACGCTTCAACCTAGAAGAACAAAATTTGGTGAGCCAAGTGGGATTTGTGTACCGATCATTACTACCAAGTATCATCAAGATTGGGTGAAAAAATATTTGCTGGTATTTCGGAAACTATTAATTTATTGGAAGCTTGGCAACCCCTCTCAATGAAAGTGCTTTTGCACCGTCTCTGCTTAGGGCTACTTGATGCGGAAACAAATCATAGAGACAAAACTGAGAACTCCTTTATTTTGTCCAGTTTCAAAGAGCTACTACAAACCATAATGGATTTAGAGTTCCAAATTCATCTGTCTATATAGTAGAGAACAGTGTGAAACCTAAATATAAAAACTGCTACTGTAGACGAACGCTTCAACCTAGAAGAACAAAATTTGGTGAGCCAAGTGGGATTTGTGTACCGATCATCACCACCAAGTATCATTAAGATTGGGTGAAAAAATATTTGCTGGTATTTCGGAAACTCGTTATTTTTTAGAAGCTTGGCAACCCCTCTCAATGAAAGTGCTTTTCCACAGTCAGTGCCTAGGGCTTCTTGAAGAGGAAACAATCCCTAGAGACAAAACTGAGAACTCCTTTATTTTGTCAAGTTTCAAAGAGCTACTACAAACCACGTTGGATTTAGAGTTCCAAATTCATCTATCTATTTAGGAGAGAACAGAGTGAAACCTAAATATAAAAACTGGAACTGTAGACGAACGCTTCAACCTAGAAGAACAAAATTTGGTGAGCCAAGTGGGATTTGTGTACCGATCATCACCACCAAGTATCATCAATATTGTGTGAAAAAATATTTGCTGGTATTCGGAAACTCGTTATTTCTTAGAAGCTTGGCAACCTTTCTCAATGAATGTGCTTTTCCACAGACTGTCCCTAGGACTACTAAAGGAGGAAACAAAACATAGAGACAAAACTGAGAACTACTTTATTTTGTCAAGTTTCAAAGAGCTACTGCAAACCATATTGTATTTAGAATTCCAAATTCATCTATCTATATAGGAGAGACAGAGTGAAACCTAAATATCAAAACTGCTACTGTAGACGAACGCTTCAACATAGAAGAACAATATTTGGTGAGCCAAGTGGGATTTGTGTAGTGATCCTTACCACCAAGTGTCATAAAGATTGCGAGAAATAATATATGCTGGTTTTTCGGAAACTCGTTATTTCTTAGACGCTTGGCAAGCCCTCTCAATTAAAGTGCATTTCCACCGACTGTGCCTAGGGCTACTTGAAGAGGAAACAAATCATAGAGACAAAACTGAGAACTCCTTTATTTTGTCAAGTTTCAAAGAGCTACTACAAACCATGTTGGATTTCGAGTTCCAAATTCATCTATCTATATAGCAGAGAACAGAGTGAAACCTATATAAAAAAACTGCTACTGTAGACGAACGCTTCAACCTAGAAGAACATAATTCGTGGAGCCAAGTGGGATTTGTGTACCGATCATTACTACCAAGTATCATCAAGATTGGGTGAAAAAATATTTGCTGGTATTTCGGAAACTATTAATTTATTGGAAGCTTGGCAACCCCTCTCAATGAAAGTGCTTTTCCACCGTCTCTGCTTAGGGCTACTTGAAGAGGAAACAAATCATAGAGACAAAACTGAGAACTCCTTTATTTTGTCAAGTTTCAAAGAGCTACTACAAACCATAATGGATTTAGAGTTCCAAATTCATCTGTCTATATAGTAGAGTACAGAGTGAAACGTAAATATAAAAACTGATAACGTAGACGAACGCTTCAACCTAGAAGAACAAAATTTGGTGAGCCAAGTGGGATTTGTGTACCGATCATCACCACCAAGTATCATTAAGATTGGGTGAAAAAATATTTGCTAGTATTTCGGAAACTCGTTATTTCTTAGAAGCTTGGCAACCGCTCTCAATGAAAGTGCTTTTCCACAGTCGGTGCCTAGGACTACTTGAAGAGGAAACAAACCACAGAGACAAAACTGAGAACGCTTTTATTTTGTCAAGTTTCAAATAGCTACTACAAACCATGTTGGATTTAGAGTTCCAAATTTATCTATCTATTTAGGAGAGAACAGAGTGAAACCTAAATTTAAAAACTGGAACTGTAGACGAACGCTTCAACCTAGAAGAACAAAATTTGGTGAGCCAAGTGGGATTTGTGTACCGATCATCACCACCAAGTATCATCAATATTGGGTGAAAAAATATTTGCTGGTATTTCGGAAACTCGTTATTTCTTAGAAGCTTGGCAACCCTTCTCAATGAAAGTGCTTTTCCACAGTCTGTGCCTAGGACTACTAAAAGAGGAAACAAAACATAGAGACAAAACTGAGAACTACTTTATTTTGTCAAGTTTCAAAGAGCTACTGCAATCCATATTGGATTTAGAGTTCCAAATTCATCCATCTATATAGGAGAGAACAGAGTGAAACATAAATATATAATCTGCTACTATAGACGAACGCTTCAACCTAGAAGAACAAAATTCGGTGAGCCAAGTTGGATTTGTGGACCGCTCATCACCACCAAGTATCATCATGATTGGGTGAAAAAATATTTGCTGGTATTTGAGAAACTCGTTATTTCTTAGAAGCTTGGCAACCCCTCTCAATGAAAGTGCTTCTCCACAGTCTGTGCCTAGGGCTACTTGAAGAGGAAACAAACCATAGAGACAAAACTGAGAACTCTTTTTTTTTTGACGAGTTTCAAAGAGCTACTACAAACAATGTTGGATTTAGAGTTCAAAATTCATCTATCTATATAGGAGAGAACAGAGTGAAACCTAAAAATAAAAATTACTACTGTAGACGAACGCTAAAACCTAGAAGAACAAAATTTGTTGAGCCAAGTGGGATTTGTGTACTTGTCATTACCACCAAGTATCATCAAGATTGGGTGAAAAAATATTTCCTGGTATTTCGGAAACTCGTTATTTCTTAGAAGCTTGGCAACCCCTCTCAATGAAAGTGCTTTTTCACAGTCTGTGCCTAGGGCTACTTTAAGAGGAAACAAACCATAGAGACAAAACTGAGAACTCCTTTATTTTGTCAAGTTTCAAAGAGCCACTACACACCATGTTGGATTTAGAGTTCCAAATTCATCTATCTATATAGCAGAGAACAGAGTGAAACCTAAAAATAAAAACTGCTACTGTAGACAAACGCTTCAACCTAGAAGAACTAAATTTGGTGAGCCAAGTTGGAATTGTGGACCGCTCATCACCACCAAGTATCATCAAGATTGGGTGAAAAAATATTTGCTGGTATTTCGGAAATTCGTTATTTCTTAGAAACTTGGCAACCCCTCTCTATGAAAGTGCTTTTCCACCACCTGTGCCAGGGCTACTCGAAGAGGAAACACACCATAAGACAAAACTGAGAACTCCTTTATTTTGTCAAGTTTCAAAGAGCTACTACAAACCATGTTGGATTTAGAGTTCCAAATTCATCTATCTATATAGGAGAGAAAACAGTGAAACCTAAAATAAAAACTGCTACAGTAAACGAATGCTTCAACCTCGAAGAACAAAATTTGGTGAGCCAAGAGGTATTTATGTACCGATCATTACCACCACGTATCATCAACATTGGCTGAAAAAATATTTGCTGGTATTTCGGAAACTCGTAATTTCTTAGAAGCTTGGCAACCCCTTTCAATGAAAGTGCTTTTCCACAGTCTCTGCTTAGGGCTACATGAAGCAGAAACAAATCATAGAGACAAAACTGAGAACTCCTTTACTTTGCCAAGTTTCAAAGAGCTACTACAAACCATATTGTATTTAGAATTCCAAATTCATCTATCTATATAGGAGAGACAGAATGAAACCTAAATATCAAAACTGCTACTGTAGACGAACGCTTCAACATAGAAGAACAATATTTGGTGAGACAAGTGGGATTTGTGTAGTGATCCTTACCACCAAGTGTCATAAAGATTGCGAGAAATAATATATGCTGGTTTTTCGGAAACTCGTAATTTCTTAGACGCTTGGCAAGCCCTCTCAATGAAAGTGCATTTCCACCGACTGTGCCTAGGGCTACTTGAAGAGGAAACAAATCATAGAGACAAAACTGAGAACTCCTTTATTTTGTCAAGTTTCAAAGAGCTACTACAAACCATGTTGGATTTCGAGTTCCAAATTCATCTATCTATATAGCAGAGAACAGAGTGAAACCTATATAAAAAAACTGCTACTGTAGACGAACGCTTCAACCTAGAAGAACATAATTTGTTGAGCCAAGTGGGATTTGTGTACCGATCATTACTACCAAGTATCATCAAGATTGGGTGAAAAAATATTTGCTGGTATTTCGGAAACTATTAATTTATTGGAAGCTTGGCAACCCCTCTCAATGAAAGTGCTTTTCCACCGTCTCTGCTTAGGGCTACTTGAAGAGGAAACAAATCATAGAGACAAAACTGAGAACTCCTTTATTTTGTCAAGTTTCAAAGAGCTACTACAAACCATAATGGATTTAGAGTTCCAAATTCATCTGTCTATATAGTAGAGTACAGAGTGAAACGTAAATATAAAAACTGATAACGTAGACGAACGCTTCAACCTAGAAGAACAAAATTTGGTGAGCCAAGTGGGATTTGTGTACCGATCATCACCACCAAGTATAATTAAGATTGGGTGAAAAAATATTTGCTAGTATTTCGGAAACTCGTTATTTCTTAGAAGCTTGGCAACCGCTCTCAATGAAAGTGCTTTTCCACAGTCGGTGCCTAGGACTACTTGAAGAGGAAACAAACCACAGAGACAAAACTGAGAACGCTTTTATTTTGTCAAGTTTCAAATAGCTACTACAAACCATGTTGGATTTAGAGTTCCAAATTTATCTATCTATTTAGGAGAGAACAGAGTGAAACCTAAATTTAAAAACTGGAACTGTAGACGAACGCTTCAACCTAGAAGAACAAAATTTGGTGAGCCAAGTGGGATTTGTGTACCGATCATCACCACAAGTATCATCAATATTGGGTGAAAAAATATTTGCTGGTATTTCGGAAACTCGTTATTTCTTAGAAGCTTGGCAACCCTTCTCAATGAAAGTGCTTTTCCACAGTCTGTGCCTAGGACTACTAAAAGAGGAAACAAAACATAGAGACAAAACTGAGAACTACTTTATTTTGTCAAGTTTCAAAGAGCTACTGCAATCCATATTGGATTTAGAGTTCCAAATTCATCCATCTATATAGGAGAGAACAGAGTGAAACATAAATATATAATCTGCTACTATAGACGAACGCTTCAACCTAGAAGAACAAAATTCGGTGAGCCAAGTTGGATTTGTGGACCGCTCATCACCACCAAGTATCATCATGATTGGGTGAAAAAATATTTGCTGGTATTTGAGAAACTCGTTATTTCTTAGAAGCTTGGCAACCCCTCTCAATGAAAGTTCTTCTCCACAGTCTGTGCCTAGGGCTACTTGAAGAGGAAACAAACCATAGAGACAAAACTGAGAACTCTTTTTTTTTGACGAGTTTCAAAGAGCTACTACAAACAATGTTGGATTTAGAGTTCCAAATTCATCTATCTATATAGGAGAGAACAGAGTGAAACCTAAAAATAAAAATTACTACTGTAGACGAACGCTAAAACCTAGAAGAACAAAATTTGTTGAGCCAAGTGGGATTTGTGTACTTGTCATTACCACCAAGTATCATCAAGATTGGGTGAAAAAATATTTCCTGGTATTTCGGAAACTCGTTATTTCTTAGAAGCTTGGCAACCCCTCTCAATGAAAGTGCTTTTTCACAGTCTGTGCCTAGGGCTACTTTAAGAGGAAACAAACCATAGAGACAAAACTGAGAACTCCTTTATTTTGTCAAGTTTCAAAGAGCCACTACACACCATGTTGGATTTAGAGTTCCAAATTCATCTATCTATATAGCAGAGAACAGAGTGAAACCTAAAAATAAAAACTGCTACTGTAGACAAACGCTTCAACCTAGAAGAACTAAATTTGGTGAGCCAAGTTGGAATTGTGGACCGCTCATCACCACCAAGTATCATCAAGATTGGGTGAAAAAATATTTGCTGGTATTTCGGAAATTCGTTATTTCTTAGAAACTTGGCAACCCCTCTCTATGAAAGTGCTTTTCCACCACCTGTGCCAGGGCTACTCGAAGAGGAAACACACCATAAGACAAAACTGAGAACTCCTTTATTTTGTCAAGTTTCAAAGAGCTACTACAAACCATGTTGGATTTAGAGTTCCAAATTCATCTATCTATATAGGAGAGAAAACAGTGAAACCTAAAATAAAAACTGCTACAGTAAACGAATGCTTCAACCTCGAAGAACAAAATTTGGTGAGCCAAGAGGTATTTATGTACCGATCATTACCACCACGTATCATCAACATTGGCTGAAAAAATATTTGCTGGTATTTCGGAAACTCGTAATTTCTTAGAAGCTTGGCAACCCCTTTCAATGAAAGTGCTTTTCCACAGTCTCTGCTTAGGGCTACATGAAGCAGAAACAAATCATAGAGACAAAACTGAGAACTCCTTTACTTTGCCAAGTTTCAAAGAGCTACTACAAACCATATTGTATTTAGAATTCCAAATTCATCTATCTATATAGGAGAGACAGAGTGAAACCTAAATATCAAAACTGCTACTGTAGACGAACGCTTCAACATAGAAGAACAATATTTGGTGAGCCAAGTGGGATTTGTGTAGTGATCCTTACCACCAAGTGTCATAAAGATTGCGAGAAATAATATATGCTGGTTTTTCGGAAACTCGTAATTTCTTAGACGCTTGGCAAGCCCTCTCAATGAAAGTGCATTTCCACCGACTGTGCCTAGGGCTACTTGAAGAGGAAACAAATCATAGAGACAAAACTGAGAACTCCTTTATTTTGTCAAGTTTCAAAGAGCTACTACAAACCATGTTGGATTTCGAGTTCCAAATTCATCTATCTATATAGCAGAGAACAGAGTGAAACCTATATAAAAAAACTGCTACTGTAGACGAACGCTTCAACCTAGAAGAACATAATTTGTTGAGCCAAGTGGGATTTGTGTACCGATCATTACTACCAAGTATCATCAAGATTGGGTGAAAAAATATTTGCTGGTATTTCGGAAACTATTAATTTATTGGAAGCTTGGCCACCCCTCTCAATGAAAGTGCTTTTCCACCGTCTCTGCTTAGGGCTACTTGAAGAGGAAACAAATCATAGAGACAAAACTGAGAACTCCTTTATTTTGTCAAGTTTCAAAGAGCTACTACAAACCATAATGGATTTAGAGTTCCAAATTCATCTGTCTATATAGTAGAGAACAGAGTGAAACGTAAATATAAAAACTGATAACGTAGACGAACGCTTCAACCTAGAAGAACAAAATTTGGGGAGCCAAGTGGGATTTGTGTACCGATCATCACCACCAAGTATCATTAAGATTGGGTGAAAAAATATTTGCTAGTATTTCGGAAACTCGTTATTTCTTAGAAGCTTGGCAACCGCTCTCAATGAAAGTGCTTTTCCACAGTCGGTGCCTAGTACTACTTGAAGAGGAAACAAACCACAGAGACAAAACTGAGAACGCTTTTATTTTGTCAAGTTTCAAATAGCTACTACAAACCATGTTGGATTTAGAGTTCCAAATTTATCTATCTATTTAGTAGAGAACAGAGTGAAACCTAAATTTAAAAACTGGAACTGTAGACGAACGCTTCAACCTAGAAGAACAAAATTTGGTGAGCCAAGTGGGATTTGTGTACCGATCATCACCACCAAGTATCATCAATATTGGGTGAAAAAATATTTGCTGGTATTTCGGAAACTCGTTATTTCTTAGAAGCTTGGCAACCCTTCTCATTTAAAGTGCTTTTCCACAGTCTGTGCCTAGGACTACTAAAAGAGGAAACAAAACATAGAGACAAAACTGAGAACTACTTTATTTTGTCAAGTTTCAAAGAGCTACTGCAATCCATATTGGATTTAGAGTTCCAAATTCATCCATCTATATAGGAGAGAACAGAGTGAAACATAAATATATAATCTGCTACTATAGACGAACGCTTCAACCTAGAAGAACAAAATTCGGTGAGCCAAGTTGGATTTGTGGACCGCTCATCACCACCAAGTATCATCATGATTGGGTGAAAAAATATTTGCTGGTATTTGAGAAACTCGTTATTTCTTAGAAGCTTGGCAACCCCTCTCAATGAAAGTGCTTCTCCACAGTCTGTGCCTAGGGCTACTTGAAGAGGAAACAAACCATAGAGACAAAACTGAGAACTCTTTTATTTTGACGAGTTTCAAAGAGCTACTACAAACAATGTTGGATTTAGAGTTCCAAATTCATCTATCTATATAGGAGAGAACAGAGTGAAACCTAAAAATAAAAATTACTACTGTAGACGAACGCTAAAACCTAGGAGAACAAAATTTGTTGAGCCAAGTGGGATTTGTGTACTTGTCATTACCACCAAGTATCATCAAGATTGGGTGAAAAAATATTTCCTGGTATTTCGGAAACTCGTTATTTCTTAGAAGCTTGGCAACCCCTCTCAATGAAAGTGCTTTTTCACAGTCTGTGCCTAGGGCTACTTTAAGAGGAAACAAACCATAGAGACAAAACTGAGAACTCCTTTATTTTGTCAAGTTTCAAAGAGCCACTACACACCATGTTGGATTTAGAGTTCCAAATTCATCTATCTATATAGCAGAGAACAGAGTGAAACCTAAAAATAAAAACTGCTACTGTAGACAAACGCTTCAACCTAGAAGAACTAAATTTGGTGAGCCAAGTTGGAATTGTGGACCGCTCATCACCACCAAGTATCATCAAGATTGGGTGAAAAAATATTTGCTGGTATTTCGGAAATTCGTTATTTCTTAGAAACTTGGCAACCCCTCTCTATGAAAGTGCTTTTCCACCACCTGTGCCAGGGCTACTCGAAGAGGAAACACACCATAAGACAAAACTGAGAACTCCTTTATTTTGTCAAGTTTCAAAGAGCTACTACAAACCATGTTGGATTTAGAGTTCCAAATTCATCTATCTATATAGGAGAGAAAACAGTGAAACCTAAAATAAAAACTGCTACAGTAAACGAATGCTTCAACCTCGAAGAACAAAATTTGGTGAGCCAAGAGGTATTTATGTACCGATCATTACCACCACGTATCATCAACATTGGCTGAAAAAATATTTGCTGGTATTTCGGAAACTCGTAATTTCTTAGAAGCTTGGCAACCCCTTTCAATGAAAGTGCTTTTCCACAGTCTCTGCTTAGGGCTACATGAAGCAGAAACAAATCATAGAGACAAAACTGAGAACTCCTTTACTTTGCCAAGTTTCAAAGAGCTACTACAAACCATATTGTATTTAGAATTCCAAATTCATCTATCTATATAGGAGAGACAGAGTGAAACCTAAATATCAAAACTGCTACTGTAGACGAACGCTTCAACATAGAAGAACAATATTTGGTGAGCCAAGTGGGATTTGTGTAGTGATCCTTACCACCAAGTGTCATAAAGATTGCGAGAAATAATATATGCTGGTTTTTCGGAAACTCGTAATTTCTTAGACGCTTGGCAAGCCCTCTCAATGAAAGTGCATTTCCACCGACTGTGCCTAGGGCTACTTGAAGAGGAAACAAATCATAGAGACAAAACTGAGAACTCCTTTATTTTGTCAAGTTTCAAAGAGCTACTACAAACCATGTTGGATTTCGAGTTCCAAATTCATCTATCTATATAGCAGAGAACAGAGTGAAACCTATATAAAAAAACTGCTACTGTAGACGAACGCTTCAACCTAGAAGAACATAATTTGTTGAGCCAAGTGGGATTTGTGTACCGATCATTACTACCAAGTATCATCAAGATTGGGTGAAAAAATATTTGCTGGTATTTCGGAAACTATTAATTTATTGGAAGCTTGGCAACCCCTCTCAATGAAAGTGCTTTTCCACCGTCTCTGCTTAGGGCTACTTGAAGAGGAAACAAATCATAGAGACAAAACTGAGAACTCCTTTATTTTGTCAAGTTTCAAAGAGCTACTACAAACCATAATGGATTTAGAGTTCCAAATTCATCTGTCTATATAGTAGAGAACAGAGTGAAACGTAAATATAAAAACTGATAACGTAGACGAACGCTTCAACCTAGAAAGAACAAAATTTGGGGAGCCAAGTGGGATTTGTGTACCGATCATCACCACCAAGTATCATTAAGATTGGGTGAAAAAATATTGCTAGTATTTCGGAAACTCGTTATTTCTTAGAAGCTTGGCAACCGCTCTCAATGAAAGTGCTTTTCCACAGTCGGTGCCTAGTACTACTTGAAGAGGAAACAAACCACAGAGACAAAACTGAGAACGCTTTTATTTTGTCAAGTTTCAAATAGCTACTACAAACCATGTTGGATTTAGAGTTCCAAATTTATCTATCTATTTAGTAGAGAACAGAGTGAAACCTAAATTTAAAAACTGGAACTGTAGACGAACGCTTCAACCTAGAAGAACAAAATTTGGTGAGCCAAGTGGGATTTGTGTACCGATCATCACCACCAAGTATCATCAATATTGGGTGAAAAAATATTTGCTGGTATTTCGGAAACTCGTTATTTCTTAGAAGCTTGGCAACCCTTCTCATTTAAAGTGCTTTTCTACAGTCTGTGCCTAGGACTACTAAAAGAGGAAACAAAACATAGAGACAAAACTGAGAACTACTTTATTTTGTCAAGTTTCAAAGAGCTACTGCAATCCATATTGGATTTAGAGTTCCAAATTCATCCATCTATATAGGAGAGAACAGAGTGAAACATAAATATAATAATCTGCTACTATAGACGAACGCTTCAACCTAGAAGAACAAAATTCGGTGAGCCAAGTTGGATTTGTGGACCGCTCATCACCACCAAGTATCATCATGATTGGGTGAAAAAATATTTGCTGGTATTTGAGAAACTCGTTATTTCTTAGAAGCTTGGCAACCCCTCTCAATGAAAGTGCTTCTCCACAGTCTGTGCCTAGGGCTACTTGAAGAGGAAACAAACCATAGAGACAAAACTGAGAACTCTTTTATTTTGACGAGTTTCAAAGAGCTACTACAAACAATGTTGGATTTAGAGTTCCAACTTCATCTATCTATATAGGAGAGAACAGAGTGAAACCTAAAAATAAAAATTACTACTGTAGACGAACGCTAAAACCTAGGAGAACAAAATTTGTTGAGCCAAGTGGGATTTGTGTACTTGTCATTACCACCAAGTATCATCAAGATTGGGTGAAAAAATATTTCCTGGTATTTCGGAAACTCGTTATTTCTTAGAAGCTTGGCAACCCCTCTCAATGAAAGTGCTTTTTCACAGTCTGTGCCTAGGGCTACTTTAAGAGGAAACAAACCATAGAGACAAAACTGAGAACTCCTTTATTTTGTCAAGTTTCAAAGAGCCACTACACACCATGTTGGATTTAGAGTTCCAAATTCATCTATCTATATAGCAGAGAACAGAGTGAAACCTAAAAATAAAAACTGCTACTGTAGACAAACGCTTCAACCTAGAAGAACTAAATTTGGTGAGCCAAGTTGGAATTGTGGACCGCTCATCACCACCAAGTATCATCAAGATTGGGTGAAAAAATATTTGCTGGTATTTCGGAAATTCGTTATTTCTTAGAAACTTGGCAACCCCTCTCTATGAAAGTGCTTTTCCACCACTCTGTGCCAGGGCTACTCGAAGAGGAAACACACCATAAGACAAAACTGAGAACTCCTTTATTTTGTCAAGTTTCAAAGAGCTACTACAAACCATGTTGGATTTAGAGTTCCAAATTCATCTATCTATATAGGAGAGAAAACAGTGAAACCTAAAATAAAAACTGCTACAGTAAACGAATGCTTCAACCTCGAAGAACAAAATTTGGTGAGCCAAGAGGTATTTATGTACCGATCATTACCACCACGTATCATCAACATTACCTGAAAAAAATATTTGCTGGTATTTCGGAAACTCGTAATTTCTTGGAAGCTTGGCAACCCCTTTCAATGAAAGTGCTTTTCCACAGTCTCTGCTTAGGGCTACATGAAGCAGAAACAAATCATAGAGACAAAACTGAGAACTCCTTTACTTTGCCAAGTTTCAAAGAGCTACTACAAACCATATTGTATTTAGAATTCCAAATTCATCTATCTATATAGGAGAGACAGAGTGAAACCTAAATATCAAAACTGCTACTGTAGACGAACGCTTCAACATAGAAGAACAAAATTTGGTGAGCCAAGTGGGATTTGTGTAGTGATCCTTACCACCAAGTGTCATAAAGATTGCGAGAAAAAATATATGCTGGTTTTTCGGAAACTCGTTATTTCTTAGACGCTTGGCAAGCCCTCTCAATGAAAGTGCATTTCCACCGACTGTGCCTAGGGCTACTTGAAGAGGAAACAAATCATAGAGACAAAACTGAGAACTCCTTTATTTTGTCAAGTTTCAAAGAGCTACTACAAACCATGTTGGATTTCGAGTTCCAAATTCATCTATCTATATAGCAGAGAACAGAGTGAAACCTATATAAAAAAACTGCTACTGTAGACGAACGCTTCAACCTAGAAGAACATAATTTGTTGAGCCAAGTGGGATTTGTGTACCGATCATTACTACCAAGTATCATCAAGATTGGGTGAAAAAATATTTGCTGGTATTTCGGAAACTATTAATTTATTGGAAGCTTGGCAACCCCTCTCAATGAAAGTGCTTTTCCACCGTCTCTGCTTAGGGCTACTTGATGCGGAAACAAATCATAGAGACAAAACTGAGAACTCCTTTATTTTGTCAAGTTTCAAAGAGCTACTACAAACCATAATGGATTTAGAGTTCCAAATTCATCTGTCTATATAGTAGAGAACAGAGTGAAACGTAAATATAAAAACTGATACTGTAGACGAACGCTTCAACCTAGAAGAACAAAATTTGGTGAGCCAAGTGGGATTTGTGTACCGATCATCACCACCAAGTATCATTAAGATTGGGTGAAAAAATATTTGCTAGTATTTCGGAAACTCGTTATTTCTTAGAAGCTTGGCAACCCCTCTCAATGAAAGTGCTTTTCCACAGTCAGTGCCTAGGGCTACTTGAAGAGGAAACAATCCATAGAGACAAAACTGAGAACTCCTTTATTTTGTCAAGTTTCAAAGAGCTACTACAAACCACGTTGGATTTAGAGTTCCAAATTCATCTATCTATTTAGGAGAGAACAGAGTGAAACCTAAATATAAAAACTGGAACTGTAGACGAACGCTTCAACCTAGAAGAACAAAATTTGGTGAGCCAAGTGGGATTTGTGTACCGATCATCACCACCAAGTATCATCAATATTGTGTGAAAAAATATTTGCTGGTATTCGGAAACTCGT
>NW_027513829.1:0-41358 GCF_048772815.1 Callospermophilus lateralis | reverse complement strand
ATTACCACCAAGTATCACCAAATTGGGTGAAAAAATACTTGCTGGTATTTCGGAAACTCGTAATTTCTTGGATTCTTGGCCAACCCTTTCAATGAAAGTGCTTTTCCGCAGTCTCTGCTTAGGGCTACTTGAAGAGGAAACAAATCATAAAGACAAAACTGAGAACTACTTTATTTTGTCGAATTTCAAAGATCTACTACAATCCATGTTGGATTTAGAGTTCCAAATTCATCTATCTATATAAGAGAGAACAGATTGAAACCTACATATAAATACTGCTACTGTAGACGAACGCTTAAACCTAGAAGAACAAAATTTGGTGGGCCAAGTGGGATTTGTGGACTGATCATTACCACCAATATCATCAAGATTGGGTGAAAAAATATTTGCTGGTATTTCGGAAACTCGTTATTTCTTAGAAGCTTGGCAACCCCTCTCAATGAAAGTGCTTTTCCACAGTCTGTGCCTAGGGATACTTGAAGAGGAAACAAACCATAGAGACAAAACTGAGAACTCCTTTATTTGTCAAGTTTCAAAGAGCTACTAAAAACCATGTTGGATTTAGAGTTCCAAATTCAGCTATCTATACAGGAGAGAACAGAGTGAAACCAAAAATAAAAACTGCTACTGTAAACGAACGGTTAAACCTAGAAGAACAAAATTTGGTGAGGCAAGTGGGATTTGTGGACTGATCATTACCACCAAGTATCATCAAGATTGGGTGAAAAAATATTTGCTGATATTTCAGAAATTCGTTATTTCTTAGAAGCTTGGCAAACCCTCTCAATGAAAGTGCTTTTCCACAGTCTGTGCCTAAGGCTATTTGAAGAAGAAACGAACCATAGAGACAAAACTGAGAACTCCTTTATTTTGTCAAGTTTCAAAGAGCTACTACAAACCATGTTTTATTTAGAGTTCCAAATTCAACTATCTATATAGGAGAGAACAGAGGGAAACCTAAAAATATAAACTGCTGTTGTAAACGAACGCTTAAAAGTAGAAGAACAAAATTTGTGAGCCATGTGGGATTTGTTGACCGATCATTACCACCACGTATCATCAAGATTGGGTGAAAAAATATTTGCTGGTATTTCGGAAACTCTTAATTTCTTGGAAGCTTGGCAACCCCTTTCAATGAAACTGCTTTTCCACAGTCTCTACTTACGGCTACTTGAAGAGGATACAAACCATAGAGACAAAACTGAGAACTCCTTTATTTTGTCAAGTTTCAAAGAGCTACTACAAACCATGTTGTATTTAGAATTCCAAATTCATCTATTTATAAAGGAGAGAACAGAAGGAAACCCAAAAATAAAAACTGCTACTGTAAACGAAAGCTTCAAACCTAGAAGAACAAAATTTGGTGAGCCTAAGTGGAATTTGTGTACTTGTCATTACCACCATGTATCATCCAGATTGGCTGAAAAAATATTTGCCGGTATTTTCAGAAACTCGTAATTTCTTGGAAGCTTGGCAACCCCTTTCAATGAAGTGCTTTTCCACAGTCTCTGCTTAGGTCTACTTGAAGAGGAAACAAACCATAGGGACAAAACTGAGAACTACTTTATTTTGTCAAGTTTCAAAGAGCTACTACAAACCATGTTGGATTTAGAGTTCCATATTCATCTATCTATATAGGAGAGAACAGAGAGAAACCTACATATAAAAACTGCTACTGTAGACGAAAGCTTCAACCTCGAACAACACAATTTGGTGAGCCAAGTGGGATTTGTCTACTGATCATTACCACCACGTATCACCAAGATTGGGTGAAAAAATATTTCCTGGTATTTCGGAAACTCGTTATTTCTTAGAAGCTTGGCAAGCCCTTTCAATGAAAGTGCTTTTCCACAGTCTGTGCATACGGCTACATGAAGAGGAAACAAACCATAGAGACAAAACTGAGAACTACTATATTTTGCCATGTTTCAAAGAGCTAATACAAACCATGTTGGCTTTAGAGTTCCAAATTCATCTACCTATATAGGAGAAAATAGAGTGAAACCTAAAAAAAACCTGCTACTGTATACGAACGCTTCAACCTAGAAGTACAAATTTGGTGAGCCAAGTGGGATTTGTGTACTTGTCATTACCACCACGTATCATCAAGATTGCATGAAAAAATATTTGCTGGTATTTCAGAAACTCGTAATTTCATGAAAGCTTGGCAACCCATCTCAATGAAAGTGCTTTTCCAAAGTCTGTGCCTAGGGCTACTTGAAGAGGAAACAAACCATAGAGACTGAACTTAGAATTCCTTTATTTTGTCAATTTCAAAGAGCTACTACAAACCATGTTGGATTTAGAGTTTCAAATTCATCTCTCTATATAGGAGAGAACAGAGTGAAACCTAAATATAAATACTGCACTGTCGACGAACGCTTCAACCTAGAGGAACAAAATTTGGTGAGCCAAGTGGGATTTGTGTACCATTATCACCAGGTAATCTATCAGGATCTGGGTGAAAAAGATATTTGCTGGTTTTTCAGATATTCATAATTTCTTGGAAGCTTCGGAAACCCCATTCAGTGAAAGTACTTTTCCACAGTCTCTGCTTAGGGCTACATGAAGAGGAAACAAACCATAGAGGCAAAACTGAGAACTCCTTTATTTTGTCAAGTTTCAAAGAGCTACTAAAACCATGTTAGATTTAGAGTTCCAAATTCATCTATCTATATAGGAGAGAACAGAGAGAAACCTAAAAATATAAACTGCTACTGTAAAGGAACGCTTCAAACTAGAAGAACAAAATTTGGTGAGTCAAGTGGTATTTGTGTACCGATCATTACCACCAAGTATCATCAAGATTGGGTGAAAAAATATTTGCTGGTATTTCGGAAACTCGTTATTTGATGTAAGCTTGGCAACCCCTTTCAATGAAAGTGCTTTTCGAAAGTCTGTGCCTAGGGCTACTTGAAGAGGAAAAAAACCATAGAGACAAAACAGAGAACTCCTTTTTTTTTCAAGTTTAAAAGAGCTACTACAAACCATGTTGGATTTAGAGGTCCAAATTCATCTATCTATATAGGAGAGAACAGAGGGAAACCTAAATATAAAAACTGCTACTGTAAACGAACGCTTCAACCTAGAAGAACAAAATTTGTTGTGCCAAGTGGGATTTGTGTACTGATCATTACCACTAAGTATCATCAAGATTGGGTATAAAAATATTTGCTGGTATTTCGGAAACTCGTTATTTCTTAGAAGCCTCGCAACCCCTCTCAATGAAAATATTTTCCACAGTCTGTGCCTAGGGCTACTTGAAGAGGAAACAAACCATAGAGACAAAACTGAGAACTGCTTTATTTTGTCTAGTTTCAAAGAGCTACTACAAACCATGTTGGATTTAGAGTTCCAAATTCATCTATCTGTATAGGAGAGAACAGAGGGAAACCTAAAAATATAAACTGCTACTGTAGACGAACGCTTCAATCTAGAAGAACAAAATTTGGTGAGCCAAGTGGGATTTGAGTACAGATCCTAACCCCCAAGTATCATCAAGATTGGGTGAAAAAATATTGGCTGGTATTTCGGAAACTCGTTATTTCTTAGAAGCTTGGTAACCCCTCTCAGTGAACGTGCCTTTCCACAGTCTGTGCCTAGGGCGACTTGAAGAGGAAACAAACCATAGAGACTGAACTGAGAACTCCTTTATTTTGTCAAGTTTCAAAGACCTACTACAAACCATGTTGGATTTTGAGTTCCAAATTCATCTATCTATATAGGGGAGAACAGAGTGAAACGTAAATATAAAAACTGCTACTGTAGACGAAAGCTTAAACCTAGAAGAACAAAATTTGGTGAGCCAAGTGGGATTTGTGTACTGATCATTACCACCAAGTATCATCAAGATTGGGTGAAAAAATATTTGCTGGTATTTCGGAAACTCGTTATTTCTTAGAGGCTTGGCAACCCATCTCAATGAAAGTGCTTTTCCACAGTTTGTGCCTATTGCTACTTGAAGAGGAAACAAACCATAGAGACAAAACTGAGAACTATTTTATTTTGTCGTGTTTCAAAGACCTACTACAAACCATGTTGAATTTAGAGTTCCAAATCCATCTATCTATACAGGACAGAACAGAGGGAAACCTAAAAATACAAATTACTACAGTATACGAACGCTTCAACCTAGAAGAACAAAATTTGGTGAGCCAAGTGGTATTTGTGTACTTGTCATTACCACCACGTATCATCAAGATTGCTTGAAAAAATATTTGCTGGTATTTCAGAAACTCGTAATTTCTTGGAAGCTTGGCAACCCCTCTCAATGAAGTGCTTTTCCACAGTCTGTGCCTAGGGATACTTAAAGATTAAACAAAACATAGAGGCAAAACTGAGAACTACTTTATTTTGTCAAGTTTCAAAGAGCTACTACAAACCATTTGGATTTAGAGTTCCATATTCATCTATCTATATAAGAGAGAACAGAGTGAAACCTACATATAAAAACTGCTACTGTAGACGAAAGCTTCAACCTCGAACAACACAATTTGGTGAGCCAAGTGGGATTTGTCTACTGATCATTACCACCACGTATCACCAAGATTGGGTGAAAAAATATTTCCTGGTATTTCGGAAACTCGTTATTTCTTAGAAGCTTGGCAAGCCCTTTCAATGAAAGTGCTTTTCCACAGTCTGTGCATATGGCTACATGAAGAGGAAACAAACCATAGAGACAAAACTGAGAACTACTATATTTTGCCATGTTTCAAAGAGCTACTACAAACCATGTTGGCTTTAGAGTTCCAAATTCATCTACCTATATAGGAGAAAATAGAGTGAAACCTAAAAAATACCTGCTACTGTATACGAACGCTTCAACCTAGAAGTACAAATTTGGTGAGCCAAGTGGGATTTGTGTACTTGTCATTACCACCACGTATCATCAAGATTGCATGAAAAAATATTTGCTGGTGTTTCAGAAACTCGTAATTTCGTGAAAGCTTGGCAACCCATCTCAATGAAAGTGCTTTTCCAAAGTCTGTGCCTAGGGCTACTTGAAGAGGAAACAAACCATAGAGACTGAACTTAGAATTCCTTTATTTTGTCAATTTCAAAGAGCTACTACAAACCATGTTGGATTTAGAGTTTCAAATTCATCTCTCTATATAGGAGAGAACAGAGTGAAACCTAAATATAAATACTGCACTGTCGACGAACGCTTCAACCTAGAGGAACAAAATTTGGTGAGCCAAGTGGGATTTGTGTACTTGTCATTATCACCAGGTATCATCAGGATTGGGTGAAAAAATATTTGCTGGTTTTTCAGATATTCATAATTTCTTGGAAGCTTCGGAAACCCATTCAGTGAAAGTACTTTTCCACAGTCTCTGCTTAGGGCTACTTGAAGAGGAAACAAACCATAGAGGCAAAACTGAGAACTCCTTTATTTTGTCGAGTTTCAAAGAGCTACTACAAACCATGTTAGATTTAGAGTTCCAAATTCATCTATCTTTATAGAAGAGAACAGAGTGGAACCTAAATATAAAAACTGCTACTGTAGACGAACGCTTCAACCTAGAAGAACAAAATTTGGTGAGCCAAGTGCGATTTGTGTACTGATCATTACCACCAAGTATCATCAAGATTGGGTGAAAAAATATTTGCTGGTATTTCGGTAACTCGTTCTTTCTTAAAAACTTTGCAACCCCTCTCAATGAATGTGCTTTTCCACAGTCTGTGCCTAGGGCTACTTGAAGAAGAAACAAACAATAGAGCCAAAACGGAGAACTCCTTTATTTTGTCAAGTTTCAAAGAGCTACTGCAAACCATGTTGGATTTAGAGTTCCAAATTCATCTACCTATATAGAAGAGAACAGAGTGGATCCTAAATATAAAAACTGCTACTGTAGAAAACCGCTTCAACCTAGAAGAACAAAATTTGGTGAGCCAAGTAGGATTTGTGTACTGAGCATTACCAACAAGTATCATCAAGATTGGGTGAAAAAATATTTGATGATATTTCAGAAACTCGTTATTTCTTAGAAGCTTGGCAACCCCTCTCAATGAAAGTGCTTTTCCCCAGTCTGTAGCTAGTGCTACATGAAGTGGAAACAAACCATAGAGACAAAACTGAGAACTACTATTTTTTGTCAACTTTCAAAGGGCTACTACAAACCATGTTGGATTAAGAATTCCAAATTCATCTATCTATATAGGAGAGAACAGATGAAACCTAAAAATAAAAACTGCTACTGTAAAGGAACGCTTCAACTTAGAAGAACAAAATTTGGTGAGCCAAGTGGGATTCGTGTACTTGTCATTACCACCACGTATCATCAAGATTGGGTGAAAAAATTTTTGCTAGTATTTCGGAAACTTGTTCTTTCTTAGAAGCTTGGCAACCCCTCTCAATGAAAGTGCTTTTGACAGTCTGTGCTAGGGCTACTTGAAGTGGAAACAAACCATAGAGACAAAACTGAGAACTGCTTTATATTGTCAAGATTCAAAGAGCTACTGCAAACCATGTTGGATTTAGGGTTCCAAATTCGTCTACCTATATAAGATTGAACAGAGTGAAACCTACAAATAAAAACTGCTACTGTAGATGAACGCTTCAACCTAGAAGAACACAATTTGTTGAGCCAAGTGGGATTTGTGTACTGATCATTAACACCACGTATCATCAAGATTGGGTGAAAAAATATTTGCTGGTATTTCGGAAACTCGTTATTTCTTTGAAGCTTGGCAACCCCTCTCAATGAACATGCTTTTCCACAGTCTGTGCCTAGGGCTACTTGAAGAGTAAACAAACCATAGAGACAAAACTGAGAACTCCTTTATTTTGTCAAGTTTCAAAGAGCTACTACTAACCATGTTGGATTTAGAGTTCCAAATTCATCTATCTATATAGGAGAGAACAGAGGGAAACCTAAAAATATAAACTGCTACTGTAAACGAACGCTACAAACTAGAAGAACAAAATTTGGTGAGCCATTTGGGATTTGTGTACCCATCATTACCACCACGTATCATCAATATTGGGTGAAAAAATATTTGCTGGTATTTCGGAAACTCGTTATTTCTTGGAAGCTTGGCAACAACTTTCAATGAAAATGCTTTGCCACAGTCTGTGCCTAGGGCTACTTGAAGAGGAAACAAACCATCGAGACAAAACTGAGAACTCCTTTATTTTGTCAAGTGTCAAAAAGGTATTACAAACCATGTTGGATTTAGAGTTCCTAATTCATCTATCTATATAGGAGAGAACAGAGGGAAACCTAAATATAAAAACTGCTACTGTAGGCGTATGCTTCAAACTAGAAGAACACAATTTGGTGAGCCAAGTGGAATTTGTGTACTGATCATTACCCTCAAGTATCATTAAGATTGGTTGAAAAAATATTTGCTGGTATTTCGGAAACTTGTTATTTCTTAGAAGCTTGGCAACCCCTCTCAATGAAAGTGCTTTTACACAGTCTGTGCCTAGGGCTACTTGAAGAAGAAACAAACCATAGAGACAAAACTGAGAACTACTTTTTTTGTCATGTTTTAAAGAGCTACTACAAACCATGTTGGATTTAGAGTTCCAAATTCATCTATCTATATAGGAGAAAACAGAGGGAAACCTAAAAATATAAACTGCTACTGTAAACAAACTCTTCAAACTAGAAAAACAAAATTTGGTGAGCCAAGTGGGGTTAGTGTACTTCTCATTACCACCACGTATCTTCAAGACTGGGTGAAGAATTATTCGCTGGTATTTCGGAAACTCGTAATTTCTTGGAAGCTTGGCAACCAATTCAATGAAAATGCTTTTCCACAGTCTCTGCTTAGGGCTACATGAAGAGGAAAGAAATCTTAGAGAAAAAACTGAGAACTACTTTGTCTTGTGATGTTTCAAAGAGCTACTACTAACCATGTTGGATTTAGAGTTCCAAATTCATCTATCTATATAGGAGAGAACAAAGGGAAACCTAAATATAAAAACTGCTACTGTAGAACAACGCTTCAACCTAGAAAAACAAAATTTGGTGAGCCAAGTGGGATTTGTGTACTGATCATTACCACCAAGTATCATCAAGATTGGGTTAGAAAATATTTGCTGGTATTTCGGAAACTCGTTATTTCTTGGAAGCTTGGCAACCCCTCTCAATGAAAGTGCTTTTACACAGTCTTTGCCTAGGGCTACTTGAAGAGGAAACAAATCATAGAGACAAAACTGAGAACTCCTTTATTTTCTGAAGTTTCAAAGAGCTACTACTAACCATGTTGGATTTAGCGTTCCAAATTCATCTATTTACATAGGAGAGAACAGAGGGAAACCTAAAAATATACACTGCTACTGTAAACGAACGCTTCAAACTAGAAGAACAAAATTCGGTGAGCAATTTGGGATTTGTGTACACATCATTACCACCAAGTATCATCAAGATTGGGTGAAAAAATATTTGCTGGTATTTCGGAAACTCGTTATTTCTTGGAAGCTTGGCAACAACTTTCAATGAAAATGCTTTTCCACAGTCTGTACCTAGGGCTACTTGAAGAGGAAACAAACCATAGAGACAAATCTGAGTACTCCTATTTTTTGTCAAGTTTCAAAGAGGTACTACAACCATGTTGGATTTAGAGTTCCAAATTCAGCTATCTATATAAGACAGAACAGAGTGAAACCTAAATATAAAAACTGCTACTGTAAACGAACGCTTCAACCGAGAAAAACAAAATTTGGTGAGCCAAGTGTGATTTTTGTACTTGTCATTACCACCACGTATCATCAAAATTGGGTGAAGAAATATTTGCTGGTATTTCGGAAACTCGTAATTTCTTGGAAGCTTGGCAACCCCTTTCAATGAAACTGCTTTTCCACAGTCTCTGTTTATGGCTACACGAAGAGGAAAGAAATCATAGAGAAAAAACTGAGAACTACTTTTTCTTGTGAAGTTTCAAAGAGCTACTACTAACCATGTTGGATTTAGAGTTCCAAATTCATCTATCTACATAGGAGAGAACAGAGGGAAACCTAAATATAAAAACTGCTACTGGAGACGAACGCTTCAACCAAAAAGAACAAAATTTGGTGAGCCAAGTTGGATTTGTGTACTGATCATTACCACCAAGTATCATCAAGATTGGGTGAAAAAATATTTGCTGGTATTTCAGAAAATCGTTATTTCTTGGAAGCTTGGCAACCCCTCTCGATGAAAGTGCTTTTACACCGTCTCTGCTTAGGGCTACTTGAAGAAGAAACAAACCATAGGGACAAAACTGAGAACTATTATTTTTTGTCAAGTTTCAAAGAGCTACTACAAACCATGTTGGATTTAGAGTTCCAAATTCATCTATTTATATAGGAGAGATCAGAGGGAAACCTAAATATAAAAACTGCTACTGTAAAGGAACGCTTCAACCTAGAGGAACACAATTTGGTGAGCCAAGTGGGAATTGTGTACTGATCATTACCGCCACGTATCATCAAGATTGGGTGAAAAAATATTTGCTGGTTTTTCGGAAACTCGTTATTTCTTGGAAGCTTGGCAAACCCTCTCAATGAAAGTGCTTCTCCACAGTCTGTGTCTAGGGCTACTTGAAGAGGAAACAAACCATAGAGACATCACTGAGATCTCCTTTATGTTGTCAAGTTTAAAAAGAGCTACTACAAACCATGTTGGATATAGCGTTCCAAATTCATCTATATATATAGAAGAGAGCAGAGTGGAACCTAAATATAAAAACTGCTACTGTAGACGAAAGCTTCAACGTAGAAGAACAAAATTTGGTGAGCCAAGTGGGATTTGGGTACTGATCATTGCCACCACGTATCATCGAGATTGGGTGAAAAAATATTTGCTGGTATTTCGGATACTCGTTATTTCTTAGAAGCTTTGCAACCTCTCTCAATGAAAGTGCTTTTCCACAGTCTGTGACTAGGACTGCATGAAGAGGAAACAAACCATAGAGACAAAACTGAGTACTCCTATTTTTTGTCAAGTTTCAAAGAGCTTCTACAAACCATGTTGGATTTTGAGTTCCAAATTCATCTATCTATATTGGAGAGAACAGAGGGAATCCTAAATATAAAAACTGCTACTGTAGACGAACGCTTCAACCTAGAAGAGCATAATTTGGTGAGCCAAGTGAAATTTGTGTACTGATCATTACCACCAAGAATCATCAAGATTGGGTGAAAAAATATTTGCTGGTATTTCGGAATCTCGTTATTTCTTAGAAGCTTGGCAACCCCTCTCAATGAAAGTGCTTTTCCACAGTATGTGCCTAGGGCTTCTTGAAGAAGAAACAAACCATAGAGACAAAACTGAGAACTACTTTTTCTGTCAAGTTTTAAAGAGCTACTACAAACCATGTTGGATTTAGAGTTCAAAATTCATCTATCTATATAGGAGAGAACAGAGGGAAACCTAAAAATATAAACTGCTACTGTAAACAAACTCTTCAAACTAGAAAAACAAAATTTTGTGAGCCAAGTGGTATTAGTGTACTTGTCATTACCACCCCGTATCATCAAGACTGGGTGAAGAATTATTTGCTGGTATTTCGGAAACTCGTAATTTCTTGGAAGCTTGGCAACCCCTCTCAATGAAAGTGCTTTTACACAGTCTCTGCTTAGGGATACTTGAAGAAGAAACAAATCATAGGGACAAAACTGAGAACTATTTTTTTTTGTCATGTTTCAAAGAGCTACTACAAACCATGTTGGATTTAGAGTTCAAAATTCATCTATTTATATAGGAGAGAACAGAGGGAAACCTAAATATAAAAACTGCTACTGTAAACAAACGCTTCAACCTAGAGTAACACAATTTGGTGAGCCAAGTGGGATTTGTGTACTGATCATTACCACCACGTATCATCAAGATTGGGTGAAAAAATATTTGCTGGTTTTTCGGAAACTCGTTATTTCTTGGAAGCTTGGCAACCCCTCTAAATGAAAGTGCATTTCCCCAGTCTGTGCCTAGGGCTAATTGAAGAGGAAACAAACCATATAGACGAAACTGAGAACTCATTTATTTTGTCAAGTTTAAAAAGAGCTACTACAAACCATGTTGGATTTAGAGTTCCAAATTTATCTATCTATATAGGAGAAAACAGAGTGAAACCTAAAAATAAAAATGGCTACTGTAGAAAAAAGCATCAACGTAGAAGTACAAAATTTGGTGAGCCAAGTGGGATTTGTGTACACTTCATTAATACCAAGTATCATGAAGATTGGGTGAAAAAATATTTGCTGGTATTTCGGAAACTTGTTATTTCTTAGAAGCTTTGCAACCACTCTCAATGAAAGTGCTTTTCCACAGTCTGTGACTAGGACTGCATGAAGAGGAAACAAACCATAGAGACAAAACTGAGTACTCCTATTTTTTGTCAAGTTTCAAAGAGCTTCTACAAACCATGTTGGATTTTGAGTTCCAAATTCATCTATCTATATAGGAGAGAACAGAGGCAATCCTAAATATAAAAACTGCTACTGTAGACGAATGCTTCAACCGAGAAGAACAAAATTTGGTGAGCCAAGTGTGATTTTTGTACTTGTCATTACCACCATGTATCATCAAGATTGGGTGAAAAAATATTTGCTGGTATTTTGTAAACTCGGTATTTCTTAGAAGCTTGGCAACCCCTCTCAATGAAAGTGCTTTTCCACAGCCTGTGCCTAGGGCTACTTGAAGAGGATACAAACCATAGAGACAAAACTGAGAACTCCTTAATTTTCTCAAGTTTCAAAGAGCTATTACAAACCATGTTGGATTTAGAGTTCCAAATTCATCTATTTATATAGGAGAGAACAGATAGAAACCTAAAAATATAAACTGCTACTGTAAACAAACTCTTCAAACTAGAAAAACAAATTTGGTGAGCCAAGTGGGATTAGTGTACTTGTCATTACCACCGCGTATCATCAAGATTGGGTGAAGAAATATTTGCTGGTATTTCGGAAACTCATAATTTTTTCAAAGCTTGGCAACCCCTTTCAATGAAACTTCTTGTCCACAGTCTCTGCTTAGGGCTACATGAAGAGGAAACAAATCATAGAGAAAAAATTGAGAACTATCTCTTTTTTTCAAGTTTCAAAGAACTACTACAAACCATGTTGGATTTAGAGTTCCAAATTCATCTATTTATATAGGAGAGTACAGAGGGAAACCTAAATATAAAAACTGCTACTGTAAAGGAACGCTTCAACCTAGAGGAACACAATTTGGTGAGCCAAGTGGTATTTGTGTACTGATCATTACCGCCACGTATCATCAAGATTTTGTGAAAAAATATTTGCTGGTTTTTCGGAAACTCGTTATTTTTGGGAACCTTGGCAACCCCTCTAAATGAAAGTGCTTTTCCCCAGTCTGTGCCGAGGGCTACTTGAAGAGGAAACAAACCATAGAGACAAAACTGAGAACTCATTTATTTTGTCAAGTTTCAAAGAGCTACTACAAACCATGTTGGATTTAGAGTTCCAAATTCAACTATCTATATAGGAGAAAACAGAGTGAAACCTAAAAATAAAAACTGCTACTGTAGACGAACGCTTCAACGTAGAAGAACAAAATTTGGTGAGCCAAGTGGGATTTGTGTACTGATTATTACCACCAAGTATCATCAATATTGGGTGAAAAAATATTTGCTGGTATTTCGGAAACTTGTAATTTCTTAGAAATTTTGCAACCACTCTCAATGAAAGTGCTTTTCCACAGTCTGTGACTAGGACTGCATGAAGAGGAAACAAACAATAGAGACAAAAGTGAGTACTAGTATTTTTTGTCAAGTTTCAAAGAGCTACTACAAACCATGTTGTATTTTGAGTTCCAAATTCATATATCTATATAGGAGAGAACAGAGGGAATCATAAATGTAAATACTGCTACTGTAGACGAAAGCTTCAACCTAGAAGAACATAATTTGGTGAGCCAAGAGAAATTTGTGTACTGATCATTACCACCAAGAATCATCAAGATTGGGTGAAAAAATATTTGCTGGTATTTCGGAAACTCGTTATTTCTTAGAAGCTTGGCAACCCCTCTCAATGAAAGTGGTTTTACACAGTCTGTGCCTAGGGCTACTTGAAGAAGAAACAAACCATAGAGACAAAACTGAGAGCTACTTTTTTTTCAAGTTGTAAAGTGCTACTACAAACCATGTTGGATTTAGAGTTCCAAATTCATCTATCTATATAGGAGAGAACAGATGGAAACCTAAAAATATAAACTGCTACTGTAAACCAACTCTTCAAACTAGAAAAACAAAATTTTGTGAGCCAAGTGGGATTAGTGTAATTGTCATTACCACCACGTATCATCAAGACTGGGTGAAGAATTATTTGCTGGTATTTCAGAAACTCGTAATTTCTTGGAAGCTTGGCAACCCCTCTCAATGAAAGTGCTTTTACACAGTCTCTGCTTAGGGATACTTGAAGAAGAAACAAATCATAGGGACAAAACTGAGAACTATTTTTTTTGTCAAGTTTCAAAGAGCTACTACAAACCATGTTGGATTTAGAGTTCCAAATTCATCTATTTATATAGGAGAGAACAGAGGGAAACCTAAATATAAAAACTGCTACTGTAAAAGAACGCTTCAACCTAGAGGAACACAATTTGGTGAGCCAAGTGGGATTTGTGTACTGATCATTACCACCACGTATCATCAAGATTGGGTGAAAAAATATTTGCTGGTTTTTCGAAAACTCGATATTTCTTGGAAGCTTGGCAACCCCTCTAAATGAAGGTGCTTTTCCCCAGTCTGTGCCTAGGGCTACTTGAAGAATAAACAAACCATAGAGACAAAACTGAGAACTCATTTATTTTGTCAAGTTTAAAAAGAGCTACCACAAACCATGTTGGATTTAGAGTTCCAAATTCATCTATCTATATAGGAGAAAACAGAGTGAAACCTAAAAATAAAAACTGCTACTGTAGACGAACGCTTCAACGTAGAAGAACAAAATTTGGTGAGCCAATTGGGATTTGTGTACTGATCATTAATACCAAGTATCATGAAGATTGGGTGAAAAAATATTTGCTGGTATTTCGGAAACTCGTTATTTCTTAGAAGCTTTGCAACCACTCTCAATGAAAGTGCTTTTCCACAGTCTGTGACTAGGACTGCATGAAGAGGAAACAAACCATAGAGACAAAACTGAGTACTCCTATTTTTTGTCAAGTTTCAAAGATCTTCTACAAACCATGTTGGATTTAAAGTTCCAAATTCATCTATCTATATAGGAGAGAACAGTGGGAAACCTAAATATAAAAACTGCTACTGTAGACGAACGATTCAACCTAGAAGAACAAAATTTGGTGAGCCAAGTGGGATTTTTGTACTGATCATTACCACCACGTATCTAGAAGATTTGGTAAAAAAATATTTGCTGGTATTTCGGAAACTCGTTATTTCTTAGAAGCTTGGCAAACCCGCTCAATGAAAGTGTTTTCCACAGTCGCTGCTTAGGGCTACTTGAAGAGGAAACAAACCATAGAGACAAAACTGAGAACTGCTTTATTTTGTCAAGTTTCAAAGAGCTACTACAAACCATGTTAGATTTAGAGTTCCAAATTCATCTATCTATATAGAAGAGAACAGAATGAAACCTAAAAATGAAAACTGCTACTGTAAAGGAACGCTTCAACCTAGAAGAACAAAATTTGGTGAGCCAAGAGGGATTTGTGTACTTGTTATTACCACCACGTATCATCAAGATTGGGTGAAAAAATATTTGCTGTTATTTCGGAATCTCGTCATTTCTTAGAAGCTTGGCAACACCTCTCAATGAAAGTGCTTTTCCACAGTCTGTGTCTAGGGCTACTTGAAGAGGAAACAAACCATAGAGACAAAACTGAGAACTCCTTTATTTTTTCAAGTTTCAAAGAGCTACTACTAACCATGTTGGATTTAGAGTTCCAAATTCATCTATCTATAAAAGAGAGAACAGAGTGAAACCTAAATATAAAAACTGCTACTGTAAACGAACGCTTCAACCTAGAAGAATAAAATTTGGTGAGCCAAGTGGGATTTGTGTACTGATCATTACCACCAAGTATCATCAAGATTGGGTGAAAAAATATTTGCTGGTGTTTCGGAAACAGGTTATTTCTTAGAAGCTTGGCAACCCCTTTCAATGAAATTGATTTTCCAAAGTCTGTGCCTTGGGCTACTTAAAGAGGAAACAAACCATAGACACATAACTGAGAACTCCTTTATTTTGTCAAGTTTCAAAGAGCTACTGCAAACCATGTTGGATTTAGAGTTCCAAATTCATCTATCTATTTAGGAGAGAACAGAGGGAAACCTAAATATAAAAACTGCTACTGTAGATGAACGCTTCAACCTAGAAGAAGAAAATTAGGTGAGCCAAGTGGGTTTTGTGTACTTGTCATTACCACCACGTATCATCAAGGTTGGGTGAAAAAATATTTGCTGCTATTTCTGAAACTCGTTATTTCTTAGGAGCTTTGCAACCCCTCTCAATGAAAGTGCTTTTCCAAAGTCCTTGCCTAGGGCTACTTGAAGAGGAAACAAACCATAGAGACAAAACTGAGAACTGCTTCATTTTGTCAAGTTTCAAAGAGCTACTGCAAACCATGTTGGATTTAAAGTTCCAAATTCATCTATCTTATAAAAGAGAAAAGAGTGAAACCTAAATATAAAGACTGCTATTGTAGACGAACGTTTCAACCTAGAAGAACAAAAATTGGTGAGCCAAATGGGATTTGTGTACTTGTCAAAACCACCACGTATCATCAAGATTGGGTGAAAAAATATTTGCTGGTATTTCGGAAACTCGTAATTTCTTGGAAGCTTGGCAACCCCTCTCAATGAAAGTGCTTTTCCACAGTCTGTGCTTAGGGCTACTTGAAGTATAAACAAACCATATAGACAAAACTGAGAACTCCTTTTTTTCGTCAAGTTTCAAAGAGCTACTACAAAGCATGTTGGATTTAGAGTTCCAAATTCATCTATCTATATACGAGAGAACAGAATGAAACCTAAAAATAAAAACTGCTACTGTAAAGGAACGCTTCAACCTAGAAAACAAAATTTGGTGACCCAAGTGGGTCGTGTGTCCTTGTTATTACCACCACGTATCATCAAGATTGGGTGAAAAAATATTTGCTGGTATTTCGGAAACTCCTAATTTCTTGGAAGCTTGGCAACCCCTTTCAATGAATGTGATTTTTCACAGGCTCTGCCTAGGGATACTTGAAGAGGAAACAAACCATACAGACAAAACTGAGAACTCCTTTTTTTGTCAAGTTTCAAAGAGCGACTACAAACCATGTTGGATTTAGAGTTCCAAATTCATCTATCTATATAGGAGAGAACAGAAGGGAAACCGAAATATAAAAACTGCTACTGTAGACGAACGCTTCAACCTAAAAACAAAATTTCGTGAACCAAGTGGGATTTGTGTACTGATCATTACCACCAAGTATCATCAAGACTGGGTGAAAAAATATTTTCTGTTATTTCAGAAACTCGTTATTTCTTAGAAGATTGGAAACCCCTCTCAATGAAAGTGCTTTTCCACAGTCTTTGCCTAGGGCTACTTGAAGAGGAAACAAACCATAGAGACAAAACTGGGAACTCCTTTATTTTGTCAATTTTCAAAGTGTTACTACAAACCATGTTGGATTTAGCGTTCCAAATTCATCTATCTATATAGAAGAGAACAGAGTGGAACCTAAATATAAAAACTGATACTGTGGACGAACGCTTCACCTAGAAGAACACAATTTGGTGAGCCAAGTGGGATTTGTGTACTGATCATTACCACCAAGTCTCATCAAGATTGGATGAAAAAATATTTGCTGGTATTTCGGAAACTCCTTATTTCTTAAAAGCTTGGCAACCCCTCTCAATGAAAGTGCTTCTCCACAGACTGTGCCTAGGGCTACTTGAAGAGGAAACAAACCATAGAGACATAACTGAGAACTGCTTTATTTTCTCAAGTTTCAAAGAGCTACTACAAACCAAGTTAGATTTAGAGTTCCAAATTCATCTATCTATATAGAAGAGAACTGAATGAAACCTAAAAATAAAAACTGGTACTGTAAAGGAACTCCGCAACCTAGAAGAACAAAATTTGGTGAGCCAAGAGGGATTTGTGTACTTCTTATTACCACCACGTATCATCAAGATTGGGTGAAAAAATATTTGCTGTTATTTCCGAATCTCGTTATTTCTTAGAAGCTTGGCAACACCTCTCAATGAAAGTGCTTTTCCACAGTCTGTGCCTAGGGATACTTGAAGAGGAAACAAACCATAGAGACAAAACTGAGAACTCCTTTTTTTTCCAAGTTTCAAAGAAGTACTACTAAATATGTTGGATTTAGAGTTCCAAATTCATCTATCTATATAGGAGGGTACTGTGTGAAACCTAAAAATAAAAACAGCTACTGTAAAGGAACGCTTCAACCTAGAAGAACAAAATTTGCTGAGCCAAGTGGGACTTGTGTACTGATTATTACAACTAAGTATCATCAAGATTGGGTGAAAAAATATTTGCTGGTATTTCGGAAACTCGTTATTTCTTGGAAGCTTGGCAACCCCATTCAATGAAATTGCTTTTCCACAGTCTCTGCTTAGGGCTACTTGAAGAGGAAACAAACTATAGAGACAAAACTGAGAACTCCTTTATTTTGTCAAGTTTCAAAGAGCTACTACAAACCATGTTGGATTTAGAGCTCCAAATTCATCTATCTATATAAAAGAGAACAGAATGAAACCTAAAAATAATAACTGCTACTGTAAAGGAACGCTTCAACCTAGAAGAACAAAATTTGGTGAGCCAAATGGGATTTTTGTACTTGTTATTAAAACCACGTATCATCAAGATTGGGTGAAAAAATATTTGCTGGTATTTCGGAAACTTCTAATTTCTTGGAAGCTTGGCAACCCCATTCAATGAAAGTGCTTTTCCACAGTCTGTGCCTAGGGCTACTTGAAGAGGAAACAAATTATAGAGACAAAACTGAGAACTCCTTTTTTTGTCAAGTTTCAAAGATGCTACTACAAACCATGTTGGATTTAGAGTTCCAAATACATCTATCTATATAGGAGAGAACAGAGGGAAACCTAAATATAAAAACTGCTACTGTAGACGAACGCTTCAACCAAGAAAACAAAATTTGGTGAGCCAAGTGGTATTTGTGTACTGAAAATAACCACCAGTTATCATCAAGATGGGTGAAAAAATATTTGCTTGTATATCGAAAACTCGTTATTTCTTGGAAGCTTGGCAACCCCTTTCAATGAAAGTGCTTTTCCTCTGTCTCTGCTTAGGGCTACTTGAAGAGGAAACAAACCATAGAGACAAAACTGAGAACTCCTTTTTTTGTGAAGTTTCAAAGAGCTAGTACAAACCATGTTGGATTTAGAGTTCCAAATTCATCTACATATATAGGAGAGAACACAGGGAAACCTAAGTATAAAAACTGCTGCTGTAGATGAACTCTTCAACCTAGAAGAACAAAATTTGGTGAGCCAAGTTGGTTTGTGTACTAATCATTACCACCAAGTATCATCATGTTTGGGTGAAAAAAATATTTGCTGGTATTTTGGAAACTCATTATTTCTTGGAAGCTTGGCAACCCCTTTAAATGAAAGTGCTTTACCACAGTCTGTGCCTAGGGTTACTTGAAGAGGAAACAAACCATAGAGAAAAAACTGAGAACTACTTTATTTTGTCAAGTTTCAAAGAGCTACTACACACCATGTTGGATTTAGAGTTCCAAATTCATCTATCTATATAGGAGAGAACAGAGTTAAACCTAAAAATAAAAACTGCTACTGTAATGGAACGCTTCAACCTAGAAGAACAAAATTTGGTGACCCAAGTGGGATTTTTGTAGTGATCATTACCACCAAGTATCATCAAGATTGGGTGAAAAAATATTTGCTGGTATTTCGGAAACTCGTTATTTCTTAGAAGCTTGGCAACCCCTCTCAATGAACATCCTTTTCCACAGTCTGTGCCTAGGGCTACTTGAAGAGTAAACAAGCCATAGAGACAAAACTGAGAACTCTTTTATTTTGTCAAGTTTCAAAGAGCTACTACTAACCATGTTGGATTTAGAGTTCCAAATTCATCTATCTATATAAGAAAACAGAATGAAACCTAAAAATAAATACTGCTACTGTAAAGGAACACTTCAACTTAGAAGAACAAAATTTGGTGAGCTAAATGGGATTTGTGTACTTGTCATTACCACCACGTAACATCAAGATTGGGTAAAAAAATATTTGCTGGTATTTCGGAAACTCGTTATGTCTTAGAAGCTTGGCAACCCCTCTCAATGAAAGTGGTTTTCCACTGTCTCTGCTTAGGGCTACTTGAAGAGGAAACAAACCATAGACACAAAACTGAGAACTCCTTTATTTTTCAAGTTTCAAAGAGCTACTACAAACCATGTTGGATTTAAAGTTCCAAATTCATCTATCTATATAGGAGAGAACAGAGTGAAACCTAAATACAAAAACTGCTAATGTAGTCGAATGCTTCAACCTAGAAGAACAAAATTTGGTGAGGCAAGTGGGATTTGTGTACTGATCATTACCACTAAGTATAATCAAGATTGGATGAAAAAATATTTGCTGGTGTTTCGGAAACAAGTTATTTCTTAGAAGCTTGGGAACTTCCTCAATGAAAGTGCTTTTCCACAGTCTGTGCCTAGGCCTACTTGAAGAGGAAACAAACCATAGAGACAAAACTGAGAACTCCTTTATTTTGTCAAGTTTCAAAGAGCTACTATAAACCATGTTGGATTTAGAGTTCCAAATTCATCTAACTATATAGGAGAGAACAGAGTGAAACATAAAAATAAAAACTGCTACTGTAAAAAAACGCTTTAACCTAGAAGAACAAAATTTGGTGAGTCAAGTGGGATTTGTGTACTCGTCATTACCACCACGTATCATCAAGATTGGGTGAAAAAATATTTGCTGGTATTTCGGAAACTCGTTATTTCTTAGAAGCTTTTCAACCCCTCTCAATGAAAGTGCTTTTCCACAGTCTGTGCCTAGCGCTACTTGAAGAGGAAACAAACTATAGAGTCAAAACTGAGAACTCCTTTTTTTGTCAAGTTTCAAAGAGCTACCTCAAACCATGTTGGATTTAGCATTCCAAATTCATCTATCTATATAGAAGAGAACAGAGTGGAACCTAAATATAAAAACTGCTACTATAGACAAACGCTTCAACTTAGAAGAACAAAATTTGGTGAGAAAAGTGGGATATGTGTACTGATCATTACCACCAAGTATCATCAAGATTGGGTGAAAAAATATTTGCTGGTATTTCGGAAACTCCTTATTTCTTGGAAGCTTGTCAACCCCTTTCATTTAAAGTGCCTATCCACGGTCTGTGCATAGGGCTACTTGAAGAGGAAACAAACCATAGAGACAAAACTGAGAACTACTTTTTTTGTCAAATTTCAAAGAGCTACTACAAACCAAGTTGGATTTAGGGTTCCAAATTCGTCTTTCTAAATAAGAGAGAACAGAGTGAAACCTACAAATAAAAACTGCTACTGTAGACGAACGCTTCAACCTAGAAGAACACAATTTGGTGAGCCAAGTGTGATTTGTGTACTGATCATTACCACCACGTATCATCAAGATTGTGTGAAAAAACATTTGCTGGTATTTCGGAAACTCGTTATTTCTTTGAACTTGGCAATCCTCTCAATGAAAGTGCTTTTCCACAATCTGTGCCTAGGGCTACTTGAAGAGATACAAACCATAGAGACAAAACTGAGAACTCTTTAATTTTGTCAAGTTTCAAAGAGCTACTACAAACCATGTTGGATTTAGAGTTCCAAATTCATCTATCTATATAGGAGAGAACAGAGTGAAACTTAAATATAAAAACTGCTACTGTAGACGAACACTTCTACCTAGATGTACAATATTTGGTGAGCCAAGTGGGATTTGTGTACTGATCATTACCACTAAGTATCATCAAGATTGGGTGAAAAAATATTTGCTGTTATTTCCGAATCTCGTTATTTCTTAGAAGCTTGGCAACACCTCTCAATGAAAGTGCTTTTCCACAGTCTGTGCCTAGGGCTACTTGAAGAGGAAACAAACCATAGAGACAAAACTGAGAACTCCTTTTTTTTTTCAAGTGTCAAAGAACTACTACTAACCATGTTGGATTTAGAGTTCCAAATTCATCTATCTATATAGGAAGGTACTGTGAGAAACCTAAAAATAAAAACAGCTACTGTAAAGGAACGCTTCAACCTAGAAGAACAAAATTTGGAGAGCCAAGTGGGACTTGTGTACTGATTATTACAACTAAGTATCATCAAGATTGGGTGAAAAAATATTTGCTGGTATTTCGGAAACTCGTTATTCCTTGGAAGCTTGGCAACCCCATTCAATGAAATTGCTTTTCCACAGTCTCTGCTTAGGGCTACTTGAAGAGGAAACAAACTATAGAGACAAAACTGAGAACTCCTTTATTTTGTCAAGTTTCAAAGAGCTACTACAAACCATGTTGGATTTAGAGCTCCAAATTCATCTATCTATATAAAAGAGAACAGCATGAAACCAAAAAATAAAAACTGCTACTGTAAAGGAATGCTTCAACCTAGAAGAACAAAATTTGGTGAGCCAAGTGGGATTTGTGTACTTGCCATACCACCACGTATCATCAAGATTGGGTGAAAAAATATTTGCTGGTATTTCGGAAACTCTTTCTTTCTTAGAAGCTTGGCAACCAGTCTCAATGAAAGTGATTTTCCAGTCTGTTACTAGGGCTACTTGAAGAGGAAACAAACCATAGACACAAAACTTCGAACTGCTTTATTTTGTCAAGTTTCAAAGAGCTACTGCAAACCATGTTGGATTGAGAGTTCCAAATTCATCTATCTATATAGGAGAGAACAGAGTGAAACCTAAAAATAAAAACTGCTATTGTAAAGGAACACTTCAACCTAGAAGAACAAAATTTGGTGAGCCAAGTGGGATTTGTGTAATTGTCATTACCACCACGTTTCATTAAGATTGGGTGAAAAAATATTTGCTGGTATTTCGGAAACTCGTAATTTTTTGGAAGCTTCGCAACCCATTTCAATGAAACTGCTTTTCCACAGTCTCTCATAGGGCTACTTGAAGAGGAAACAAACCATAGAGAAAAAACTGAGAACTCCTTTTTTTTGTCAAGTTTCAAAGAGCTACTATAAGCCATGTTGGATTTAGAGTTCAAAATTCATCTATCTACATAGGAGAGAACAGAGTGTAACCTAAATATAAAAACTGCTACTGTAGACGAACGCTTCAACCTAGAAGAACAAAATTTGGTGAGCCACGTGGGATTTGTGTACTGATCATTACCACCAAGTATCATCAATATTGGGTGAAAAAATATTTGCTGGTATTTCGGAAACTCGTTATTTCTTAGAAGCTTGGCAACCCCTCACAATGAAAATGCTTTTCCACAGTCTGTGCCTAGGGCTACTTGAAGAGGAAACACACCGTAGAGACGAAACTGAGAACTCCTTTTTTTTTTTGTCAAGTTTCAAAGAGCTACTACAAACGGTGTTGGATTTAGAGTTCCAAGTTCATCTATCTATATAGGAGAGAACAGAGGGAAACCTAAATATAAATACTGCTACTGTAGACGAACGCTTCAACCTAGAAGAACAAAATTTGGTGAGCCAAGTGGGATTTGTGTACTGATCATTACCAGCAAGTATCATCAAGATTGGGTGAAAAAATATTTGCTGGTATTTCGGAAACTCCTTATTTCTTGGAAGCTTGTCAACCCCTTTCATTTAAAGTGCCTATCCACGGTCTGTGCATAGGGCTTCTTGAAGAGGAAACAAACCATAGAGACAAAACTGAGAACTACTTTTTTTGTCAAATTTCAAAGAGCTACTACAAACCAAGTTGGATTTAGGGTTCCAAATTCGTCTTTCTAAATAAGAGAGAACAGAGTGAAACCTACAAATAAAAACTGCTGCGGTAGACGAACGCTTCAACCTAGAAGAACACAATTTGGTGAGCCAAGTGTGATTTGTGTACTGATCATTACCACCACGTATCATCAAGATTGTGTGAAAAAACATTTGCTGGTATTTCGGAAACTCGTTATTTCTTTGAACTTGGCAATCCCTCTCAATGAAAGTGCTTTTCCACAATCTGTGACTAGGGCTACTTGAAGAGATACAAACCATAGAGACAAAACTGAGAACTCCTTTATTTTGTCAAGTTTCAAAGAGCTACTACAAACCATGTTGGATTTAGTGTTCCAAATTCATCTATCTATATAGGAGAGAACAGAGTGAAACTTAAATATAAAAACTGCTACTGTAGACGAACACTTCTACCTAGATGTACAATATTTGGTGAGCCAAGTGGGATTTGTGTACTGATCATTACCACTAAGTATCATCAAGATTGGGTGAAAAAATATTTGCTGTTATTTCCGAATCTCGTTATTTCTTAGAAGCTTGGCAACACCTCTCAATGAAAGTGCTTTTCCACAGTCTGTGCCTAGGGCTACTTGAAGAGGAAACAAACCATAGAGACAAAACTGAGAACTCCTTTTTTTTTTCAAGTGTCAAAGAACTATTACTAACCATGTTGGATTTAGAGTTCCAAATTCATCTATCTATATAGGAAGGTACTGTGTGAAACCTAAAAATAAAAACAGCTACTGTAAAGGAACGCTTCAACCTAGAAGAACTGAATTTGGTGAGCCAAGTGGGACTTGTGTACTGATTATTACAACTAAGTATCATCAAGATTGGGTGAAAAAATATTTGCTGGTATTTCGGAAACTCGTTATTCCTGGAAGCTTGGCAACCCCATTCAATGAAATTGCTTTTCCACAGTCTCTGCTTAGGGCTACTTGAAGAGGAAACAAACTATAGAGACAAAACTGAGAACTCCTTTATTTTGTCAAGTTTCAAAGAGCTACTACAAACCATGTTGGATTTAGAGCTCCAAATTCATCTATCTATATAAAAGAGAACAGCATGAAACCTAAAAATAAAAACTGCTACTGTAAAGGAATGCTTCAACCTAGAAGAACAAAATTTGGTGAGCCAAGTGGGATTTGTGTACTTGCCATACCACCACGTATCATCAAGATTGGGTGAAAAAACATTTGCTGGTATATCGGAAACTCTTTCTTTCTTAGAAGCTTGGCAACCCCTCTCAATGAAAGTGCTTTTCCAGTCTGTTACTAGGGCTACTTGAAGAGGAAACAAACCATAGACACAAAACTTCGAACTGCTTTATTTTGTCAAGTTTCAAAGAGCTACTGCAAACCATGTTGGATTGAGAGTTCCAAATTCATCTATCTATATAGGAGAGAACAGAGTGAAACCTAAAAATAAAAACTGCTATTGTAAAGGAACACTTCAACCTAGAAGAACAAAATTTGGTGAGCCAAGTGGGATTTGTGTAATTGTCATTACCACCATGTTTCATTAAGATTGGGTGAAAAAATATTTGCTGGTATTTCGGAAACTCGTAATTTTTTGGAAGCTTGGCAACCCATTTCAATGAAACTGCTTTTCCACAATCTCTCATAGGGCTACTTGAAGAGGAAACAAACCATAGAGAAAAAACTGAGAACTCCTTTTTTTTGTCAAGTTTCAAAGAGCTACTATAAGCCATGTTGGATTTAGAGTTCAAAATTCATCTATCTATATAGGAGAGAACGGAGTGTAACCTAAATATAAAAACTGCTACTGTAGACGAACGCTTCAACCTAGAAGAACAAAATTTGGTGAGCCACGTGGGATTTGTGGACTGATCATTACCACCAAGTATCATCAATATTGGGTGAAAAAAATATTTGCTGGTATTTCGGAAACTCGTTATTTCTTAGAAGCTTGGCAACCCCTCTCAATGAAAGTGCTTTTCCACAGTCTGTGCCTAGGGCTACTTGAAGAGGAAACACACCGTAGAGACGAAACTGAGAACTCCTTTTTTTTTGTCAAGTTTCAAAGAGCTACTACAAACCATGTTGGGTTTAGAGTTCCAAGTTCATCTATCTATATAGGAGAGAACAGAGGGAAACCTAAATATAAATACTGCTACTGTAGACGAACGCTTCAACCTAGAAGAACAAAATTTGGTGAGCCAAGTGGGATTTGTGTACTGATCATTAACACCAAGTATCATCAAGATTGGATGAAAAAATATTTGCTGGTATTTCGGAAACTCCTTATTTCTTGGAAGCTTGTCAACCCCTTTCATTTAAAGTGCCTATCCACGGTCTGTGCATAGGGCTACTTGAAGAGGAAACAAACCATAGAGACAAAACTGAGAACTACTTTTTTTGTCAAATTTCAAAGAGCTACTACAAACCAAGTTGGATTTAGGGTTCCAAATTCGTCTTTCTAAATAAGAGAGAACAGAGTGAAACCTACAAATAAAAACTGCTACGGTAGACGAACGCTTCAACCTAGAAGAACACAATTTGGTGAGCCAAGTGTGATTTGTGTACTGATCATTACCACCACGTATCATCAAGATTGTGTGAAAAAACATTTGCTGGTATTTCGGAAACTCGTTATTTCTTTGAACTTGGCAATCCCTCTCAATGAAAGTGCTTTTCCACAATCTGTGCCTAGGGCTACTTGAAGAGATACAAACCATAGAGACAAAACTGAGAACTCCTTTATTTTGTCAAGTTTCAAAGAGCTACTACAAACCATGTTGGATTTAGAGTTCCAAATTCATCTATCTATATAGGAGAGAACAGAGTGAAACTTAAATATAAAAACTGCTACTGTAGACGAACACTTCTACCTAGATGTACAATATTTGGTGAGCCAAGTGGGATTTGTGTACTGATCATTACCACTAAGTATCATCAAGATTGGGTGAAAAAATATTTGCTGTTATTTCCGAATCTCGTTATTTCTTAGAAGCTTGGCAACACCTCTCAATGAAAGTGCTTTTCCACAGTCTGTGCCTAGGGCTACTTGAAGAGGAAACAAACCATAGAGACAAAACTGAGAACTCCTTTTTTTTTCAAGTTTCAAAGAACTACTACTAACCATGTTGGATTTAGAGTTCCAAATTCATCTATCTATATAGGAAGGTACTGTGTGAAACCTAAAAATAAAAACAGCTACTGTAAAGGAACGCTTCAACCTAGAAGAACTGAATTTGGTGAGCCAAGTGGGACTTGTGTACTGATTATTACAACTAAGTATCATCAAGATTGGGTGAAAAAATATTTCTGGTATTTCGGAAACTCGTTATTCCTTGGAAGCTTGGCAACGCCATTCAATGAAATTGCTTTTCAACCGTCTCTGCTTAGGGCTACTTGAAGAGGAAACAAACTATAGAGACAAAACTGAGAACTCCTTTATTTTGTCAAGTTTCAAAGAGCTACTACAAACCATGTTGGATTTAGAGCTCCAAATTCATCTATCTATATAAAAGAGAACAGCATGAAACCTAAAAATAAAAACTGCTACTGTAAAGGAATGCTTCAACCTAGAAGAACAAAATTTGGTGAGCCAAGTGGGATTTGTGTACTTGCCATACCACCACGTATCATCAAGATTGGGTGAAAAAACATTTGCTGGTATTTCGGAAACTCTTTCTTTCTTAGAAGCTTGGCAACCCCTCTCAATGAAAGTGCTTTTCCAGTCTGTTACTAGGGCTACTTGAAGAGGAAACAAACCATAGACACAAAACTTCGAACTGCTTTATTTTGTCAAGTTTCAAAGAGCTACTGCAAACCATGTTGGATTGAGAGTTCCAAATTCATCTATCTATATAGGAGAGAACAGAGTGAAACCTAAAAATAAAAACTGCTATTGTAAAGGAACACTTCAACCTAGTAGAACAAAATTTGGTGAGCCAAGTGGGATTTGTGTAATTGTCATTACCACCACGTTTCATTAAGATTGGGTGAAAAAATATTTGCTGGTATTTCGGAAACTCGTAATTTTTGGAAACTTGGCAACCCATTTCAATGAAACTGCTTTTCCACAGTCTCTCATAGGGCTACTTGAAGAGGAAACAAACCATAGAGAAAAAACTGAGAACTCCTTTTTTTTGTCAAGTTTCAAAGAGCTACTATAAGCCATGTTGGATTTAGAGTTCAAAATTCATCTATCTATATAGGAGAGAACGGAGTGTAACCTAAATATAAAAACTGCTACTGTAGACGAACGCTTCAACCTAGAAGAACAAAATTTGGTGAGCCACGTGGGAATTGTGTACTGATCATTACCACCAAGTATCATCAATATTGGGTGAAAAAATATTTGCTGGTATTTCGGAAACTCGTTATTTCTTAGAAGCTTGGCAACCCCTCTCAATGAAAGTGCTTTTCCACAGTCTGTGCCTAGGGCTACTTGAAGAGGAATCACACCGTAGAGACGAAACTGAGAACTCCTTTTTTTGTCAAGTTTCAAAGAGCTACTACAAACCATGTTGGGTTTAGAGTTCCAAGTTCATCTATCTATATAGGAGAGAACAGAGGGAAACCTAAATATAAATACTGCTACTGTAGACGAACGCTTCAACCTAGAAGAACAAAATTTGGTGAGCCAAGTGGGATTTGTGTACTGATCATTAACACCAAGTATCATCAAGATTGGATGAAAAAATATTTGCAGGTATTTCGGAAACTCGTTATTTCTTAGAAGCTTGGCAACCCCTCTCAATGAAAATGCTTTTCCACAGTCTGTGCCTAGGGCTACTTGAAGACGATACAAAGCATAGAGACAAAACTGAGAACTCCTTTATTTTTTCAAGTTTTAAACAGCTACTACAAACCATGTTGGATTTAGAGTTCCAAATTCATCTATCTATATAGGACAGAACAGAGTGAAACCTAAAAATAAAAACTGCTACTGTAAAGGAACGCTTCAACCTAGAAGAACAAAATTTGATGAGCCAAGCGGGACTTGTGTACTTGCCATTACCACCACGTATCATCAAGATTGGGTGAAAAAATATTTGCTGGTATTTCGGAAACTCGTTCTTTCTTAGAAGCTTGGCAACCCCTCTCAATGAAAGTGCTTTTCCAGTCTGTTCCTAGGGCTACTTAAAGAGGAAACAAACCATAGAGACAAAGCAGAGAACTGCTTTATTTTGTCAAGTTTCAAGGAGCTACTGCAAACCATGTTAGATTTAGAGTTCCAAATTCATCCATCTATATAGGAGAGAACAGTGTGAAACCTAAATATAAAAACTGCTATTGTAGACGAACGCTTCAACCTAGAAGAACAAAATTGCGTGAGCCAAGTGGGATATGTGTACTGATCATTACCACCAAGTATCATCAAGATTGGGTGAAAAACTATTTGCTGGTATATTGGAAACTCGTTCTTTCTTAGAAGCTTGGGAACCCCTCTCAATGAAAGTGCTTTTCCACAGTCTGTGCCTAGGGCTACTTGAAGAGGAAACAAACCATAAAGACAAAACTGAGAACTCCTTTATTTTGTCAAGTTTCAAAGAGCTACTACAAACCATGAGGGATTTAGAGTTCCAAATTCATATATCTATATAGGAGAGAACAGAGGGAATCCTAAATATAAATACTGCTACAGTAGACGAACGCTTCAACCTAGAAGAACCAATCTTGGTGAGCCAAGTGGGATTTGTGTACTTATCATTACCACCAAGTATCTTCAAGATTGGGTGAAAAACTATTTGCTGGTATATTGGAAACTCGTTCTTTCTTAGAAGCTTGGCAACCCCTCTCAATGAAAGTGCTTTTCCACAGTCTGTGCCTAGGGCTACTTGAAGAGGAAACAAACCGTAGATACAAAACTGAGAACTCCTTTATTATGTCTAGTTTCAAAGAGCTACTACAAACCATGTGGGATTTAGAGTTCCAAATTCATCTATCTATATAGGAGAGAACAGAGGGAATCCTAAATATAAATACTGCTGCTGTAGACGAACGCTTCAACCTAGAAGAACAAAATTTGGTGAGCCAAGTGGGATTTGTGTACTGATCATTACCACCAAGTATCATCAAGATTGGGTGAAAAACTATTTGCTGGTATATTGGAAACTCGTTCTTTCTTAGAAGCTTGGGAACCCCTCTCAATGAAAGTGCTTTTCCACAGTCTGTGCCTAAGGCTACTTGAAGAGGAATCAAACCATAGAGACAAAACTGAGAACTCCTTTATTTTGTAAAGTTTCAAAGAGCTCCTACAAACCATGTGGGATTTAGTGTTCCAAATTCATCTATATATATAGGAGAGAACAGAGGGAAACCTAAATATCAATACTGCTGCTGTAGACGAACGCTTCAACCTAGAAGAACAAAATTTGGTGAGCCAAGTGGGATTTGTGTACTGATCATTACCACCAAGTATCATTAAGATTGGGTGAAATATATTTGCTGTATTTCGGAAACTCGTTATTTCTAAGTTGCTTGGCAACCCCTCTCAATGAAAGTGCTTTTCCACAGTCTGTGCCTAGGGCTACTTGAAGAGGAAACACACATAGAGACGAAACTGAGAGCTCCATTTTTTTCGTCAAGTTTCAAAGAGCTACTACAAACCATGTTGGATTTAGAGTTCCAAATTCATCTATCTATATAGGAGAGAAAAGAGGGAAACCAAAATATAAATACAGCTACTGTAGACGAACGCTTCAAACTAGAAGAACAAAATTTGTTGAGCCAAGTGGGATTTGTGTACTGATCATTACCACCAAGTATCATCAAGATTGGGTAAAAAAACATTTGCTGGTTTTTCAAAAACTCGTTATTCTTCGAAGCTTGGCAACCCCTCTCAATGAAAGTGCTTTTCCAAAGTCTCTTCCTAGGGCTACTTGAAGAGGAAACACACCAGAGAGACGAAACTGAGAACTCCATTTTTTGTCAAGTTTCAAAAAGCTACTACAAACCATGTTGGATTTACAGTTCCAAATTCATCTAAGTATATTGGAGAGAACAGTGGGAAACCTAAATATAAAAACTGCTACTGTAGACGAACGCTTGAACCTAGAAGAACAAAATTTGGGGAGCCTAGTGGGATTTGTGTACTGATCATTACCACCAAGTCTCATCATGTTTGGGTGAAAAAATATTTGCTGGTATTTCGGAAACTCGTTATTTTTAGAAGCTTGGCAACCCTTCTCAATGAAAGTGCTTTTACACAGTCTGTGCCTAGGGCTACTTGAAGAGGAAACAAACCATAGAGAAAAAAATGAGAACTCCTTTATTTTTTCAAGTTTCAAACAGCTACTACAAACCATGTTGGATTTAGAGTTCCAAATTCATCTATCTATATAGGAGATAACAGAGTGAAACCTAAAAATAAAAACTGCTACTGTAAAGGAAGGCTTCAACCTAGAAGAACAAAATTTGGTGAGCCAAGTGGGATTTGTGTACTTGCCATACCACCACGTATCATCAAGATTGGGTGAAAAAATATTTGCTGGTGTTTCGGAAACTCTTTCTTTCTTAGAATCTTGGCAACCCCTCTAAATGAAAGTGCTTTTCCAGTCTGTTACTAGGGCTACTTGAAGAGGAAACAAACCATAGACACAAAACTTCGAACTGCTTTATTTTGTCAAGTTTCATAGAGCTACTGCAAACCATGTTGGATTGAGAGTTCCAAATTCATCTATCTATATAGGAGAGAACAGAGTGAAACCTAAAAATAAAAACTGCTATTGTAAAGGAACAGTTCAACCTAGAAGAACAAAATTTGGTGAGCCAAGTGGGATTTGTGTAATTCTCATTACCACCACGTTTCATTAAGATTGGGTGAAAAAATATTTGCTGGTATTTCGGAAAATCGTAATTTTTTGGAAGCTTGGCAACCCATTTCAATGAAACTCCTTTTCCACAGTCTCTCATAGGGCTACTTGAAGAGGAAACAAACCATAGAGAAAAAACTGAGAACTCCTTTTTTTTGTCAAGTTTCAAAGAGCTACTATAAGCCATGTTGGATTTAGAGTTCAAAATTCATCTATCTATATAGGAGAGAACAGAGTGTAAAATAAATATAAAAACTGCTACTGTAGACGAACGCTTCAACCTAGAAGAAGAAAATTTGGTGAGCCACGTGGGATTTGTGTACTGATCATTACCACCAAGTATCATCAATATTGGGTGAAAAAATATTTGCTGGTATTTCGGAAACTCGTTATTTCTTAGAAGCTTGGCAACCCCTCACAATGAAAGTGCTTTTCCACAGTCTGTGCCTAGGGCTACTTGAAGAGGAAACACACCTTAGAGACGAAACTGAGAACTCCTTTTTTTTTTGTCAAGTTTCAAAGAGCTACTACAAACGATGTTGGATTTAGAGTTCCAAGTTCATCTATCTATATAGGAGAGAACAGAGGGAAACCTAAATATAAATACTGCTACTGTAGACGAACGCTTCAACCTAGAAGAACAAAATTTGGTGAGCCAAGTGGGATTTGTGTACTGATCATTAACACCAAGTATCCTCAAGATTGGGTGAAAAAATATTTGCTGGTATTTCGGAAACTCGTTATTTCTTAGAAGCTTGGCAACCCCTCTCAATGAAAATGCTTTTCCACAGTCTGTGCCTAGGGCTACTTTAAGACGATACAAACCATAGAGACAAAACTGAGAACTCCTTTATTTTTTCAAGTTTTAAACAGCTACTACAAACCATGTTGGATTTAGAGTTATAATTTCATCTATCTATATAGGACAGAACAGAGTGAAACCTAAAAATAAAAACTGCTACTGTAAAGGAACGCTTCAACCTAGAAGAACAAAATTTGGTGAGCCAAGTGGGATTTGTGTACTTGCCATTACCACCACGTATCATCAAGATTGGGTGAAAAAATATTTGCTGGTATTTCGGAAACTCGTTCTTTCTTAGAAGCTTGGCGACCCCTCTCAATGAAAGTGCTTTTCCAGTCTGTTCCTAGGGCTACTTAAAGAGGAAACAAACCATAGAGACAAAGCAGAGAACTGCTTTATTTGTCAAGTTTCAAGGAGCTACTGCAAACCATGTTAGATTTAGAGTTCCAAATTCATCTATCTATATAGGAGAGAACAGAGTGAAACCTAAATATAAAAACTGCTATTGTAGACGAACGCTTCAACCTAGAAGAACAAAATTGGGTGAGCCAAGTGGGATTTGTGTACTTATCATTACCACCAAGTATCATCAAGATTGGGTGAAAAAATATTTGCTGGTTTTTCGAAAACTCGTTATTTCTTCGAAGCTTGGCAACCCCTCTCAATGAAAGTGCTTTTCCAAAGTCTCTTCCTAGGGCTACTTGAAGAGGAAACACACCATAGAGACGAAACTGAGAACTCCTTTTTTTGTCAAGTTTCAAAGAGCTACTACAAACCATGTTGGATTTACAGTTCCAAATTCATCTAAGTATATGGGAGAGAACTGTGGAAAACCTAAATATACAAACTGCTACTGTAGACGAACGTTTCAACCTAGAAGAACAAAATTTGGTGAGCCAATTGGGATTTGTGTACTGATCATTACCACCAAGTATCATCAAGTTTGGGTGAAAAAATATTTGTTGGTATTTCGGAAACTCGTAATTTTTTGGAATTTGGCAACCCATTTCAATGAAACTGCTTTTCCACAGTCTCTGCATAGGGCTACTTGAAGAGGAAACACACCATAGAGACGAAACTGAGAACTCCTTTTTTTGTCAAGTTTCAAAGAGCTACTACAAACCATGTTGGATGTAGAGTTCCAAATTCAACTATCTATATAGGAGAGAACAGAGGGAAACCTAAATATAAATACTCCTACTGTAGACGAACGCTTCAACCTAGAAGAACAAAATTTGGTGAGCCAACTGGGATTTGTGTACTGATCATTACCACCAAGTATCATCAACATTGGGTGAAAAAATATTTGCTGGTATTTCGGAAACTCGTTATTTCTTGGAAGCTTGGCAACCCCTCTCAATGAAAGTGCTTTTCCACATTCTGAGCTAGGGCTACTTGAAGAGGAAACACACCATAGAGACGAAACTGAGAACTCCTTTTTTTTGTCAAGTTTCAAAGAGCTACTACAAACCATGTTGGATTTAGAGTTCCAAGTTCATCTATCTATATAGGAGAGAACAGAGGGAAACCTAAATATAAATACTGCTACTGAAAACGAACGCTTCAACCTAGAAGAACAAATTTGGTGAGCCAAGTGGGATTTGTGTACTGATCATTACCACCAAGTATCATCAACATTGGGTGAAAAAATATTTGCTGGTATTTCGGAAACTCGTTATTTCTTGGAAGCTTGGCAACCCTCTCAATGAAAGTGCTTTTCCACAGTCTGTGCCTAGGGCTACTTGAAGAGGAAACACACATAGAGACGAAACTGAGAACTCCAATTTTTTCGTCAAGTTTCAAAGAGCTACTACAAACCATGTTGGATTTAGAGATCCAAATTCATCTATCTATATAGGAGAGAACAGAGAGAAACCTAAATATAAATACAGCTACTGTAGACGAACGCTTCAAACTAGAAGAACAAAATTTGTTGAGCCAAGTGGGATTTGTGTACTGATCATTACCAGCAAGTATCATCAAGATTGGGTAAAAAAAACATTTGCTCGTTTTTCAAAAACTCGTTATTTCTTCGAAGCTTGGCAACCCCTCTCAGTGAAAGTGCTTTTCCAAAGTCTCTTTCTAGGGCTACTTGAAGAGGAAACACACCAGAGAGACGAAACTGAGAACTCCTTTTTTGTCAAGTTTCAAAGACCTACTACAAACCATGTTGGATTTACATTTCCAAATTCATCTAAGTATACTGGAGAGAACAGTGGGAAACCTAAATATAAAAACTGCTACTGTAGACGAACGCTTGAACCTATAAGAACAAAATTTGGGGAGCCTAATGGGATTTGTGTACTGATCATTACCACCAAGTATCATCAAGTTTGGGTGAAACAATATTTGCTGGTATTTCGGAAACTCGTTATTTCTTAGAAGCTTGGCAACCCTTCTCAATGAAAGTGCTTTTCCACAGTCTGTGCCTAGGGCTACTTGAAGAGGAAACAAACCATAGAGAAAAAACTGAGAACTCCTTTATTTTTTCAAGTTTCAAACAGCTACTACAAACCATGTTGGATTTAGAGTTCCAAATTCATCTATCTATGTAGGAGAGAACAGAGTGAAACCTAAAAATAAAAACTGCTACTGTAAAGGAATGCTTCAACCTAGAAGAACAAAATTTGGTGAGCCAAGTGGGATTTGTGTACTTGCCATACCACCACGTATCATCAAGATTGGGTGAAAAAATATTTGCTGGTATTTCGGAAACTCTTTCTTTCTTAGAAGCTTGGCAACCCCTCTCAATGAAAGTGCTTTTCCAGTCTGTTACTAGGGCTACTTGAAGAGGAAACAAACCCTAGACACAAAATTTCGAACTGCTTTATTTTGTCAAGTTTCAAAGAGCTACTGCAAACCATGTTGGATTGAGAGTTCCAAATTCATCTATCTATATAGGAGAGAACAGAGTGAAACCTCAAAATAAAAACTGCTATTGTAAAGGAACACTTCAACCTAGAAGAACAAAATTTGGTGAGCCAAGTGGGATTTGTGTAATGTCATTACCACCACGTTTCATTGAGATTGGGTGAAAAAATATTTGCTGGTATTTCGGAAACTCGTAATTTTTTGGAAGCTTGACAACCCATTTCAATGAAACTGCTTTTCCACAGTCTCTCATAGGGCTACTTGAAGAGGAAACAAACCATAGAGAAAAAACTGAGAATTCCTTTTTTTTGTCAAGTTTCAAAGAGCTACTATAAGCCATGTTGGATTTAGAGTTCAAAATTCATCTATCTATATAGGAGAGAACAGAGTGTAACCTAAATATAAAAACTGCTACTGTAGACGAACGCTTCAACCTAGATGAACAAAATTTGGTGAGCCACGTGGGACTTGTGTACTGATCATTACCACCAAGTATCATCAATATTGGGTGAAAAAATATTTGCTGGTATTTCGGAAACTCGTTATTTCTTAGAAGCTTGCCAACCCCTCTCAATGAAAGTGCTTTTCCACAGTCTGTGCCTAGGGCTACTAGAAGAGGAAACATACCGTAGAGATGAAACGGAGAACTCCTTTTTTTTGTCAAGTTTCAAAGAGCTACTACAAACCATGTTGGATTTAGAGTTCCAAGTACATCTATCTATATAGGAGAGAACAGAGGGAAACCTAAATATTAATACTGCTACTGTAGACGAACGCTTCAACCTAGAAGAACAAAATTTGGTGAGCCAAGTGGGATTTGTGTACTGATCATTAACACCAAGTATCATCAAGATTGGGTGAAAAAATATTTGCTGGTATTTCGGAACTCGTTATTTCTTAGAAGCTTGGCAACCCCTCTCAATGAAAATGCTTTTCCACAGTCTGTGCCTAGGGCTACTTTAAGACGATACAAACCATAGAGACAAAACTGAGAACTCCTTTATTTTTTCAAGTTTTAAACAGCTACTACAAACCATGTTGGATTTAGAGTTATAATTTCATCTATCTATATAGGACAGAACAGAGTGAAACCTAAAAATAAAAATTGCTACTGTAAAGGAACGCTTCAACCTAGAAGAACAAAATTTGGTGAGCCAAGTGGGATTTGTGTACTTGCCATTAACACCACGTATCATCAAGATTGGGTGAAAAAATATTTGCTGGTATTTCGGAAACTCGTTCTTTCTTAGAAGCTTGGCAACCCCTCTCAATGAAAGTGCTTTTCCAGTCTGTTCCTAGGGCTACTTAAAGAGGAAACAAACCATAGAGACAAAGCAGAGAACTGCTTTATTTTGTAGAGTTTCAAGGAGCTACTGCAAACCATGTTAGATTTAGACTTCCAAATTCATCTATCTATATATGAGAGAACAGAGTGAAACCTAAATATAAAAACTGCTATTGTAGACGAACGCTTCAACCTAGAAGAACAAAATTTGGTGAGCCAAGTGGGATTTGTGTACTGATCATTACCACCAAGTATCATCAAGATTGGGTGAAAAACTATTTGCTGGTTATTGGAAACTCGTTCTTTCTTAGAAGCTTGGGAACCCCTCTCAATGAAAGTGCTTTTCCACAGTCTGTGCCTAGGGCTACTTGAAGAGGAAACACACATAGAGACGAAACTGAGAACTCCTTTTTTTTTGTCAAGTTTCAAAGAGCTACTACAAACCATGTTGGATTTAGAGTTCCAAATTCATCTATCTATATAGGAGAGAACAGAGGGAAACCTAAATATAAATACTGCTACTGTAGACGAACGCTTCAACCTAGAAGAACAAAATTTGGTGAGCCAAGTGGGATTTGTGTACTGATCATTACCACCAAGTATCATCAAGATTGGGTGAAAAAATATTTGCTGATTTTTCGACAACTCGTTATTTCTTCGAAGCTTGGCAACCCCTCTCAATGAAAGTGCTTTTCCAAAGTCTCTTCCTAGGGCTACTTGAAGAGGAAACACACCATAGAGACGAAACTGAGAACTCCTTTTTTTGTCAAGTTTCAAAGAGCTACTACAAACCATGTTGGATTTACAGTTCCAAATTCATCTAAGTATATGGGAGAGAACTGTGGAAAACCTAAATATACAAACTGCTACTGTAGACGAACGTTTCAACCTAGAAGAACAAAATTTGGTGAGCCAATTGGGATTTGTGTACTGATCATTCCCACCAAGTATCACCAAGTTTGGGTGAAAAAATATTTGTTGGTATTTCGGAAACTCGTAATTTTTTTGGAATTTGGCAACCCATTTCAATGAAACTGCTTTTCCACAGTCCCTGCATAGGGCTACTTGAAGAGGAAACACACCATAGAGACGAAACTCAGAACTCCTTTTTTTGTCAAGTTTCAAAGAGCTACTACAAACCATGTTGGATGTAGAGTTCCAAATTCAACTATCTATATAGGAGAGAAGAGAGGGAAACCTAAATATAAATACTCCTACTGTAGACGAACGCTTCAACCTAGAAGAACAAAATTTGGTGAGCCAACTGGAATTTGTGTACTTATCATTACCACCAAGTATCATCAACATGGTGAAAAAATATTTGCTGGTATTTCGGAAACTCGTTATTTCCAGGAATCTTGGCAACCCCTCTCAATGAAAGTGCTTTTCCACATTCTGAGCTAGGGCTACTTGAAGAGGAAACACACCATAGAGACGAAACTGAGAACTCCTTTTTTTTTTGTCAAGTTTCAAAGAGCTACTACAAACCATGTTGGATTTAGAGTTCCAAGTTCATCTATCTATATAGGAGAGAACAGAGGGAAACCTAAATATGAATACTGCTACTGTAAACGAACGCTTCAACCTAGAAGAACAAAATTTGGTGAGCCAAGTGGGATTTGTGTACTGATCATTACCACCAAGTATCATCAACATTGGGTGAAAAAATATTTGCTGGTATTTCGGAACCTCGTTATTTCTTGGAAGCTTGGCAACCCCTCTCAATGAAAGTGCTTTTCCACATTCTGGTGCTAGGGCTACTTGAAGAGGAAACACACCATAGAGACGAAACTGAGAACTCCTTTTTTTGTCAAGTTTCAAAGAGCTACTACAAACCATGTTGAATTTAGAGTTCCAAATTCATCTATGTATATAGGAGAGAACAGTGTGAAGCCTAAATATAAAAACTGCTACTGTAGACGAACGCTTCAACCTAGAAGAACAAAATTTGGTGAGCCAAGTGGGATTTGTGTACTGATCATTACCACCAAGTATCATCAAGATTGGGTGAAAAAATATTTGCTGGTATATTGGAAATTCGTTCTTTCTTAGAAGCTTGGCAACCCTCTCAATGAAAGTGCTTTTCCACAGTCTGTGCCTAGGGCTACTTGAAGAGGAAACAAACCATACAGACAAAACTGAGAACTCCTTTATTTTGTCAAGTTTCAAAGAGCTACTACAAACCATGAGGGATTTAGAGTTCCAAATTCATCTATCTATATAGGAGAGAACAGAGGGAATCCTAAATATAAATACTGCTGCTGTAGATGAACGCTTCAACCTAGAAGAACAAAATTTGGTGAGCAAAGTGGGATTTGTGTACTGATCATTACCACCAAGTATCATCAAGATTGGGTGAAAAACTATTTGCTGGTTATTGGAAACTCGTTCTTTCTTAGAAGCTTGGGAACCCCTCTCAATGAAAGTGCTTTTCCACAGTCTGTGCCTAGGGCTACTTGAAGAGGCAACAAACCATAGAGACAAAACTGACAACTCCTTTATTTTGTAAATTTCAAAGAGCTACTACAAACCATGTGGGATTTAGTGTTCCAAATTCATCTATCTATATAGGAGAGAACAGAGGGAAACCTAAATATAAATACTGCTGCTGTAGACGAACGCTTCAACCTAGAAGAACAAAATTTGGTGAGCCAAGTGGGATTTGTGTACTGATCATTACCACCAAGTATCATCAAGATTGGGTGAAAAAATATTTGCTGGTATTTCGGAAACTCGTTATTTCTTAGAAGCTTGGCAACCCCTCTCAATGAAAGTGCTTTTCCACAGTCTGTGCCTAGGGCTACTTGAAGAGGAAACACACATAGAGACGAAACTGAGAACTCCTTTTTTTTTTGTCAAGTTTCAAAGACCTACTACAAACCATGTTGGATTTAGAGTTCCAAATTCATCTATCTATATAGGAGAGAACAGAGGGAAACCTAAATATAAATACTGCTACTGTAGACGAACGCTTCAACCTAGAAGAACAAAATTTGGTGAGCCAAGTGGGATTTGTGTACTGATCATTACCACCAAGTATCATCAAGATTGGGTGAAAAAATATTTGCTGATTTTTCGACAACTCGTTATTTCTTCGAAGCTTGGCAACCCCTCTCAATGAAAGTGCTTTTCCAAAGTCTCTTCCTAGGGCTACTTGAAGAGGAAACACACCATAGAGACGAAACTGAGAACTCCTTTTTTTGTCAGTTTCAAAGAGCTACTACAAACCATGTTGGATTTACAGTTCCAAATTCATCTAAGTATATGGGAGAGAACTGTGGAAAACCTAAATATACAAACTGCTACTGTAGACGAACGTTTCAACCTAGAAGAACAAAATTTGGTGAGCCAATTGGGATTTGTGTACTGATCATTCCCACCAAGTATCACCAAGTTTGGGTGAAAAAATATTTGTTGGTATTTCGGAAACTCGTAATTTTTTTGGAATTTGGCAACCCATTTCAATGAAACTGCTTTTCCACAGTCCCTGCATAGGGCTACTTGAAGAGGAAACACACCATAGAGACGAAACTCAGAACTCCTTTTTTTGTCAAGTTTCAAAGAGCTACTACAAACCATGTTGGATGTAGAGTTCCAAATTCAACTATCTATATAGGAGAGAAGAGAGGGAAACCTAAATATAAATACTCCTACTGTAGACGAACGCTTCAACCTAGAAGAACAAAATTTGGTGAGCCAACTGGAATTTGTGTACTTACCATTACCACCAAGTATCATCAACATGGTGAAAAAATATTTGCTGGTATTTCGGAAACTCGTTATTTCCAGGAATCTTGGCAACCCCTCTCAATGAAAGTGCTTTTCCACATTCTGAGCTAGGGCTACTTGAAGAGGAAACACACCATAGAGACGAAACTGAGAACTCCTTTTTTTTTTGTCAAGTTTCAAAGAGCTACTACAAACCATGTTGGATTTAGAGTTCCAAGTTCATCTATCTATATAGGAGAGAACAGAGGGAAACCTAAATATGAATACTGCTACTGTAAACGAACGCTTCAACCTAGAAGAACAAAATTTGGTGAGCCAAGTGGGATTTGTGTACTGATCATTACCACCAAGTATCATCAACATTGGGTGAAAAAATATTTGCTGGTATTTCGGAACCTCATTATTTCTTGGAAGCTTGGCAACCCCTCTCAATGAAAGTGCTTTTCCACATTCTGTGCTAGGGCTACTTGAAGAGGAAACACACCATAGAGACGAAACTGAGAACTCCTTTTTTTGTCAAGTTTCAAAGAGCTACTACAAACCATGTTGAATTTAGAGTTCCAAATTCATCTATGTATATAGGAGAGAACAGTGTGAAGCCTAAATATAAAAACTGCTACTGTAGACGAACGCTTCAACCTAGAAGAACAAAATTTGGTGAGCCAAGTGGGATTTGTGTACTGATCATTACCACCAAGTATCATCAAGATTGGGTGAAAAAATATTTGCTGGTATATTGGAAATTCGTTCTTTCTTAGAAGCTTGGCAACCCTCTCAATGAAAGTGCTTTTCCACAGTCTGTGCTTAGGGCTACTTGAAGAGGAAACAAACCATACAGACAAAACTGAGAACTCCTTTATTTTGTCAAGTTTCAAAGAGCTACTACAAACCATGAGGGATTTAGAGTTCCAAATTCATCTATCTATATAGGAGAGAACAGAGGGAATCCTAAATATAAATACTGCGGCTGTAGACGAACGCTTCAACCTAGAAGAACAAAATTTGGTGAGCCAAGTGGGATTTGTGTACTTGCCATACCACCAAGTATCATCAAGATTGGGTGAAAAACTATTTCCTGGTATATTGGAAACTCGTTTCTTTCTTAGAAGCTTGGCAACCCCTCTCAATGAAAGTGCTTTTCCACAGTCTGTGCCTAGGGCTACTTGAAGAGGAAACAAACCATAGAGACAAAACTGAGAACTCCTTTATTTTGTCAAGTTTCAAAGAGCTACTACAAACCATGAGGGATTTAGAATTCCAAATTCATCTATCTATATAGGAGAGAACAGAGGGAATCCTAAATATAAATACTGCTGCTGTAGATGAACGCTTCAACCTAGAAGAACAAAATTTGGTGAGCAAAGTGGGATTTGTGTACTGATCATTACCACCAAGTATCATCAAGATTGGGTGAAAAACTATTTGCTGGTATATTGGAAACTCGTTCTTTCTTAGAAGCTTGGCAACCCCTCTCAATGAAAGTGCTTTTCCACAGTCTGTGCCTAGGGCTACTTGAAGAGGAAACAAACCATAGAGACAAAACTGAGAACTCCTTTATTTTTTCAAGTTTCAAAGAGCTACTACAAACCATGTGAGATTTAGAGTTCCAAATTCATCTATCTATATAGGAGAGAACAGAGGGAATCCTAAATATAAATACTGCTGCTGTAGACGAACGCTTCAACCTAGCAGAACAAAATTTTTTGAGCCAAGTGGGATTTGTGTACTGATCATTACCACCAAGTATCATTAAGATTGGGTGAAAAAATATTTGCTGTATTTCGGAAACTCGTTATTTCTAAGAAGCTTGGCAACCCCTCTCAATGAAAGTGCTTTTCCACAGTCTGTGCCTAGGGCTACTTGAAGATCAAACACACATAGAGTCGAAACTGAGAACTCCTTTTTTTTTTCGTCAAGTTACAAAGAGCTACTACAAACCATGTTGGATTTAGAGTTCCAAATTCATCTATCTATATAGGAGAGAACAGAGGGAAACCTAAATATAAATTCA